>NC_056729.1:158821697-158879197 GCF_019279795.1 Protopterus annectens | reverse complement strand
TTCTCTAAAGTTCAGGCTAACACAGAGAGTCTATGGCTAACAACGTTCACAGATGACTGCAGACTGGGAGCCATTACTGAAGATTTGGACACTCTGCAAAATGGCCTCACTGACACAGATGCCTGTTGTCAAAGCCATTGCTTCAAACTTAACACCAAGAAATGCATTTTCATCAACTTTGGGTAAAACTCTGTGCCCATGAACTACCACATTGCTGTTGTACACTTAACACTGAAAGTGTGATAAGAGACCTAGGAACACAGGTGGATAATAGTCTCTCCTTTGATAACCACATTGCCACAGTACTCAAGAAATCCTTCTATGTGGCACATCACATCACAACAGGTGTGTAATCCAGAACAAAGGAGAGCATTGTTCCCTCTACTCATCCCACATTAGACCTATTATACAGTACAACGGCCTGTTTGGTATGTACCTCACAAGACACCTACAACAACTGGAAAGTCCACAGAATTACCTCAAAAAGAGGATCACTGGCCTCAAACAGATGCCCTACGCAAACTGTCTCAAAATACACCAGCTTTAATGTATTGCATATTGCCTGCTCAGAGCCGATCTCTGCCTAACATACACAGCTATGTCAAACCCAGAGCTGTTGGACATGTTACATGTAACGAAATCCCAGTCCCTCCAAAACACATTCTCCAGGGAGCTAAACCTTGTCACCACAATAGACAGAATATGCTGGAGGGCTAGATTACTGTCCATAATACTTCCTGTACTCTGGAACAAACTACTCATGTATGTGAAACACAGCTCCTCATTAGCCCTCTTTAAGATAAATAGTGACAGTTGGATGATAAATAGGAAATCCACCTTGTGATTCACCTCTGTGTTTCTCCTTGACAGGGGCACCAAAACCCAGGGAATCTTGTTGACCAGGCTTATATAGGCCTTAGGGCCAATAGCCTAGTATCTACATATGAACCTATATATATCTATCTATCTATGTGTGTGTGTGTGTGTGTATAAATATAAATATAAATGTAAATATATATATATATATATATATATATATATATATATATATATATATATACACATACATATATATAGTTCTATTTCTATATATATGTATTTAGTCATATAACATGCAGTGCAGATATACCTCAGAATCATACAAATCAACCTCTTAGTGCAAGACTAATGAACA
The DNA here is from genome assembly GCF_019279795.1 of Protopterus annectens. Lineage (NCBI taxonomy): Eukaryota > Metazoa > Chordata > Ceratodontiformes > Protopteridae > Protopterus > Protopterus annectens. Next base: position 158,878,023 of record NC_056729.1, on the reverse strand, counting down.
AAAGCTATACAAAGGGTGGGAAATGGGCCACATATATGGACAGAATCATAATATTTCTGTCATAACTGAACAGTTGCACAGCAACAGGGACTGTATCAGCAGAACTGTTGGAATGATATGGGGATGGGAATTGACATGTATGTCAGTCTTCACTGACATACATCCTTGCATCATAACAGTGTTACCCAGAGAAATACAAAGAAACTGTGGAACAGTTATAACGTATGAGCCAAACACCTGGATAGACTTCAAACAGCCTAGCAGTGGAGAGGTATGCTCACAACCCTTTAGTGCAATGAATCTAGAACAAGCCAGACAAAGTGGGGGGACACATGCATGGCAATAGAGACATATCCAAATGATGTGAGTAGATAAGCTGAGAAAGTTGTTGTAAAAACACTGTTCCTGCTAACATATATTGACAGAAATATCACTGTAGTGCATTTTAGAGTGAATGTCTGGAAGCCAAAATAAAGCACCACCTTAACAGATACAAGCATATATAATCTGAGGGTTATCCTACTGTGCTGTGGAGATACTATACATTACTAGTGAAGGCCTTGTGGTTGCCTTCAGTACCTGATGCAATCATGTTTACATAGCTATCTTTACAGGTGTTGATGAGAGATCTCAACCTTTGGTTGAGGCTGATAAGGGAGTATTCCCAGACTTGGAACCTTACCTTATTCCGCATGAAGTTCCTCCTTCTGTTGTAGGGTTAGTTTATGGCAGGGGACCACCATATTGGTTTCCTCTTTTCTGAGAAGAGCATCCTAACAAAGCATATAACCACTAATCCATCTGACCTGTACTATTTTATGATGCTCTCAACCTTAGAATGCAGTGCATTTGGCTTACATAGGGAAGGAAGACTGTGGAATCAGTACTGATGTAGTTGTCAAGAACTTGCAGCAATGTCAGAGCCAAGAGCACCTTAGTACAATTCTGGACCATGCCAGATGAAGTGGGAGGACTAGTCTATGGATGTAGAAACACATTGGCAATCATACAAAGGGACCCATGCCACTGACATCTGCTGCCCCCCCCCCTACACAGTACAACTAATAAGTACACAGTACACTGCTATAAAATCAGGTTATGCCATACACAATGGCCAGACATATACTGATCTTTTAGTAATATAACTGAAATGACTGCGGATAGTAGAACAACAGACAACCAGCCATCAATACACACAAATGTTTAATGTGTTTTGCTGTCAAGTATTACAATATTACAACACTTAATTGGCTGAAATACAGGATGCAATTCACAATTACATATGTTCTTAAACAGCCTCCACTTACACGCCTCAGTTAACCCACTAGGGGATACAGTATCAAATGATACCATGTAAATTGAGTCTTTACATAACAATGGTTCAAAGTGTTGGATGACACCGGGAAACAGACATTTCCCAAAAAAGTACAATGTAACCCACTACAGTCCCTGTGGTGAAATGTATGACAAGTAACAGCTATAGAATGTTTGTACATAACCAGTATCTCTCACATGTCCCAACAGACTGCTTCTACGCCATGCCCTACTATTCCGCAGACTCACATCTTAACTGTACAGGGTTCTACATGCTGTCCAGCCTTTGCACTCATATGTATGGCCCCTACCTCCCTTAATGTGTCTTATAATACATCACTGGGATGATAGCAGGAATGTCGGCACTACATACTGATAGACCATACCTATCAACCCTCTACTGCATGACAACTGGACAAAGCCTGTCATATAAGTGGAGGTCAGAGATCCAAACACAGGGCCATATTTGATATATTGCTGTTATATGCTGAGAAAGTTGCTGGTGTTACAGGGCTGGTTGCAACATCTCTATTCTGAGGGATATGAAGTTAGAAAACATATGGATGTTGCCATTTACTGGCAGCAATGACCGGAGTATGCCACTGATTTGCCCAGGACAACACCTGTCTGGGTAACACACAAAACATAACAGGCAAACCACTGGCCATTATGTGGCTAGGCCTACAGTTCAGAGCTATGCAGACACATAACTTTGTCAGACTGACATCCATGCAGAAGAAGCATGTACACACAAAGCCTGTAAAACTAGCAGTGCTCACACCATATAACAGCAATACTCACATTTGGCCCCTAAGTCTGTAACCTACTTCACCATTTAGTTGGCCTGTCTCCACAAGTCTTGTTGTAAGAGTTATTCCCACCTGCTGTGTGTAACGCTCGGTAGCCATAGACCTCCAGGATGTGTTCCTCACAGCCAAGGCAAAGGGACAACACCCACATTAAGTACTCAATTATAGGAGTGTGTTGCCATGACATTGGCTATTGGAAGAACTACCCAGATGCTCTGCATGCAATTAGCAAGTGGGGAACACCAATTTGTGTGCAGGCCATCACCTGGTCAAGAGCATTACCTACAAAGGGCATGCACATACCTATTCCAAACATATGTCTACCAGTACTACACTTTGGGAAACAGAAAGATGTGGAGCAAGCTGCTGATACAACCCAGTGCAGTGTGAAATAACAAAAAGGTATGTGAAACAAGTCAGCATATAAGCGAATGTAGTATGTGTTTTCTAATAATGAGAAATAGGATTTTGACAGATTTCTGTCGGAGTGAAACTTGCTGCAGTGATGACCTGCTAAACAGCACCTATGGCCATAGCATCTGCATCTCTCTGCTGTAACATGCTTAGGACCATAACTCACACTGGGAAAGGACAGCTCACACATGACAAACACTGGAGTCTCTGTCAAACACTACTGACTGTACCACTGCTAGGCCAGCTACAGAGATATTGTACATATCCATATGCTACCTGTGAATAGGAGTATGATACACATTTGTAGTGTAAATCTATGAGAATTATATACATCTATGAGAACTATATAGTGTGTATGCACCTTTCCTAGCAAGAGAACTGGCAGATTCCACACATGTGGATGGACAAGGGTGCTCATAGATGGACTGATGCCCATCATGGCCCTGCCACAAGTGCCACAGCAGGTGTCACAAGACACATGTTTTGGACTGTCATGAAGGCACAGGCATATGTCAGATCTAACACTGGACATATTTTCAGGGTCACAAATGCAACTCTTCATGCTATGTGTGGCAATATCCTTGATCTTGGAGATGCCACCATTATTATGCTGAGGTCAGAAATAGAGGTTGGGTGAGATGGTGGCAATCGTCAACTGTGGGATGTCTGTGCCACAGCATATGGCAGAAGTTAGGCATCAACCACGTGGAGGTAGGACAGCACATGTGCTGGGAGTACAATGGTGTAAAACTGTAAACCATGGCCACATTTGTCACTCAAACACACACAGTCAGAATACTGATCTCACACACACAAATATACACACTTGGCAAAACTGAGATTAGAAACACTACCTACCTAGGTCTTGCTATTCAAGTGCTCTGCATGTATTGCACACGCCATGGAGAAAGTAGGGTGAAGTGTGCTCCACAGTGCCTGTAAGGTGAACGACATCCACTGGCCTTGCACAGTATGGCAATGGGAGATGTCCTTGGTGAGAATGGCCAGGGCATACTATCAGCTACAGAAATATACACAATGACCAACACAGATATAGCCATACATGCATTTGCCACACCTACAGTTAGCAGCTCTGCCTATCTCGTCATTTAATCCATACTGTTACAGACTTTTGGCACACACCACATGCCTTATTGGGCTGAAGAGTGTCATCAGTTACCTGTATGGTCGATGGTGACAGCAGTCCTCATACAGTGATCCCTGGGACATGTACTGGTGATACCATGGTGTAAACATATTACACCCAGCACCCCACCCACATTGCATATAGTACTCACTTATACCCATAATAATGCTATGACAAACCCACAGTCACACATTTACCATGCCTGCCTATGAAATTATTGCTATTACACTGATATGCATTTATCGCATGTGCCACTGAGTAAGTAGGGTGAAGATTGTCCCATGGCTCTCCTAAGGTGAGCAACATCACCGTCCCTTGTAATGTTTGACACTGTGCAGTGTATTTGGAGAATGGGGCCTTAGATTGCTGTCTCCTACAAATATGCACACTCACACACACTTGCAAACACATACACACACACATACTCACATATGCTAGGACTCAGAGGGTAAACCACACCTGTCTACTCATTGGTAGAACAGTGTTGTGTTGGTACTGCAAGCTCAATGTAGACCATAGAGTGAATGGTGTCACAAGGTACGTTTACAGTGCAGTACATCAGCAGCCCTTTCTGAGTATAGCACTGAGGAGTGTAGTGGGTGATAAGGTCTTCAAAGTATTTTCAACTACAAGTTTACAAACTCACTAACACTGTTATGCTCAGTAATGCACAAAGACACATTTGTCAGTACTGATGTCCATTGGTGCAAGTGTCTCTTGGTGTGTGACAGGCTAATGTCCATGGAGATATGAGAAGAAGAGGGCATGTGAATACACTGGTTTCATGGCACCTGACATTTGTCAGCATGCCATTTATCGACTGCCACCACTTGAGTGATCCCCAGGGTGACAGTTATATTTGCCATATGCTCATCTGAATTTCTCTTGAAGAGTGCCAGTGAGGTGCTTTGATTGACATGTATGCAACATATGTCGCATAACATGACCATTGTCTGGGTTATGGACCTGTCCCCAAGCATGTTCTGTTGAATGTAGTAATGCAGTTGAGGTATCCATGGCATGTGGTGCATATAGATTGTGGTTTCCCAGCTGTTGCATTTCTAACACAGCTGGGCAGACATGGCATTGTAAGTCAAGCAGGGATTGCCTATAAGTTGGCAAGATGTGACTGGGAACACCCAAGGTTTTGGGCCCTTTCCATATCACACAGTTGTTTAATGCCTAGGGTCATGCATGTCAGGTACGCTTGCAGCCTACCCAGTTGTTGAAGGTGTCTACTGAGTTATATAGCAAATGGGCTACTGGACCTGTTGACCGGCCTAAGGAGCTGGGAGTAGAGGGAGACACTGACCTCTTCATTCCTGGATGGCACACCTTTAGTTATGCAATGTGCCACATGGAAGGACTTTCTGTCCACAGTGGCAGTGTGGTGGTCAGAAGAGAGGCTGATGTCAAGCTGTGTTCACAGACCTCCTATAAGGAAATCTGTCTCCATTGGACTACCACCAATGTGTAATTTGTGGACAACATATTGATGCAACAGGGGATTGGGACGCATTGCTTGACATTGACACTAAGACCAGTTTTCTGACAACAGATGGAGGTGTCAGTGGCGGATTATTATGCAGGATGTTAACATAATGTGGGGATGTAAACAGACCCCCCAATTAGCAATTGTCTGCAAACATTATTAACCACAGTTCATTCATGTTAGGCTGGATATCAGAGCCACCCACAACACACAAGACTGGACACAGGGCAAGAACCTGTGGTACTCCACACATGACTGTTCCGCAGTCTGACACCACTCATGACTGCTTTGCAGTCTGACATGCAGTCCACTACTTTCACAATGTGAGATCCATCTGTGAGCCTGTTTGCAGACCACTTAGTGACATAGGGATTAATGAATAGATGAGTGTGTTTGCCATGATTCCTGAATGTGAAACTGTATCACAGGACTACAAGGGTCACATATCCTGTTTTGTAATCCATATTGCTCTATAGTAATATCACATGACAAACAGATTATAGGACTGAAGAGTGTCCACAGCTACCACAAGAGTGGGCCCTTTACAGTGGTCATTTGGTAGTTTGCTGGGTGGACCACACAAAAGTGTAGCAAAACCCACCCCAATGGATATGGATCACAATGTTAATGACACAACCACACTTGCCAGAACCAAGCTTCAAACCCCTATCTAACTAGTTTACAGCACTACAGTATTACGCATTTATCAGATGCGCCATGAAGCTTACATATTTGAAGCTGTCCAAAGGTATCACTAACAGTGAGTGACATCAGCAACAGCAGTGATAAAGGAGGGGAAAGGGAAGTGTAGTAAGTGCCAATGGGCTCAAAATGATGTCTCTATAACTACAGACACTCTCACACAAACTTCTACATATGCCAGGACTGAGATTAGAACTCCTACCTAACTAGTTTACTGCACTATAGTACTACACATTTATCAGACACACCACAAAGTTTACGTATTTGAGAGCTGTCCAAAGGTATCTTTAACAGTGAGTGACATCAGCAGCAGTGATAAAGAAGGGGAAAGGGAAGTGTAGTAAGTGCCAATGGGCTCCACAAACACACACACTTTTACATTTGCCAGGACTGAGATCAGAATTCCTACCTAATTAGTTTACTGTATTATAGTATTAAACATTTTTCAGACGTGCCACAAAGCTTACATATGTGAGAGTTGTCCAAAGGTGTCTTTAACAGTGAGTGGCATCAGCAGCAGTGATAAAGGAGGGGAAAGTGAAGTGTAGCAAGTGCCAATAGGCTCAAAATTATCTCCCTATAATTACAGACACTCTCACACAAATTGTTACATTTGCCAGGACTGAGATTAGAACTCCTACCTAGCTAGCTTATTGCACTATAGTATTATGCATTTATCAGATGTGCCACAAAGCTTACATATTTGAGAGCTGTCCAAAGGTATCTTTAACAGTAAGTGATGACAGCAGCAGTGATAAAGGAGAGGAAAGGGAAGTGTAGTAAGTGCCAATGAGCTCACAATCATGTCTCTATAACTACATACACCCTCACACAAACACACACACTTTTACATTTGCTAAGGCTAAGATTAGAACTCTTACCTCACTAGTTTACTGCAGTACAGTATTACGCATTTATCAGACACGCCACAAAGCTACATATTTGAGAGCTGTCCAAAGATATCTTTAACAGTGAGTGACATCAGCAGCATTGAAAAAGGAGGGGAAGGGAAGTGTAGTAAGTGCCAATGGGCTCAAAATTGTGTCCCTATAACTAAAGACACTCTCACGCAAACACTTTTACATTTAACACAACTGAGATTCGAACTCCTTCCTAACTAGTTTACTGCACTATAGTATTATGCATTTATCAGATGTGCCACAAAGTTTACATATACATTTGAGAGCTGTCCAAAGGTATCCTTAATGGTGAGCAACATCAGCAGCAGTGATAACAGAGAGCAATGTAAAAAGGAGTGAGTGGGAATGGCCTCAAAATCATTCACCTACGAACACATACACAGACACACCTTTCCATTTATTTGACAGGACTGTGATTAGGATCACTACATACATATTTATTGCTACTCTATTGTTACACAGTTATCAGAAGCACAACAGAGCCTATAGGGCTGAGGGCCAACAAAAAGAATTTGTACAGTGACTGACTGCAGCACATGTTCTGATATTTGATAATGGGATGTGTACTGCATGGGGATGGAATAAAACAGCAATTCCTTCACACACACTTACCAAGACCGAGATTCAAAACCCTACCTATCTACTTACTTGCTTTATCAAGTTATGGATTTACCGCATGCACTATTGAACTTACAGATTTGAGATTTGTTCAAAGGTACATCTAAGGTGACATACATCAGCAGATAGTGTAGAGTGAAATGATGGGATGTGTACTGGGTGGGAAAGGCTTCATAATGGTACTGTCTCTCTCACTGTCTGTCTCTCTTCCCCATGTGTATGTATTATTATTTGAATTAATGCAGTATGTTGGCCTTAGATATGTGTGTGTAACACACAAAACAGATGGGGACTTACTACATATCTGCCACCTACAGCTGGCTGTGGATTTTCCTGTCCAGTGTGTGTGTGTGTGTGTGTGTGTGTGTGTGTGTGTGTGTGTGTGTGTGTGTGTGTGTGTGTGTGAAGACCAATCAGTTTACATTTTGATATGTGTGCACAGACATCTGCAGATAACAGATATCTATGGTCCACTGTGGTGTCAGACATGGGCTTTATTTAAGTGTAGGAGCATGCCCAGTCTTCTTTTTTTCGGCTGCTCCTGTTAGGGGTCGCCACAGCAGATCAGCTGTTTCCATTTCTTCCTGTCCTCTGCATCTTGCTGTGTCACACCAATCTTCTGCATGTCCTCTCTCCCCACATCCATAAACCTTATCTTAGGCGTTCCTCTTTTCCTGTTACCTGGCAGCTTCATCCTTAGCATCTTTTTTCCCAATATACTCTGCATCCCCCTTCAGCACATGTCCAAACCAATGTAATCTTGCCTCTCTTACTTTGTCTCCAAACCTTCCAACCTGGGCTGACCCTCTAATATACTTATTCTTAATCCTGTCCATCCTCGTCACACCCAGTGCAAATCTTAACATTTTCAACTCTGCCACGTCAAGCTCTGACTCCTGACTTTTTGTCAATGCCACTGTCTCCAACCCGTATAACATAGCTGGTCTCACTACCCTCTTGTAGACCTTCCCTTTCACTCTTACTGGCACTCGTCTGTCACAAATCACTCCTGACACTCTTTTCCACCCACTCCATCCTGCCTGTACTCTCTTCTTCACCTCTTTTCCACACTCACCATTACTCTGAACTTTTGATCCCAAGTACTTAAACTCATTCACCTTCGCCACCTCTACTCCCTGCATCCTCACCATTCCTCTGTCCTCCCTCTCATTCATACACATATATTCTGTCTTAGTCCTGCTGACTTTCATTCCTCTTCTCTGTAGAGCATATCTCCACCTCTCCAGGGTCTCCTCCACCTGTTCCCTACTCTCACTACAGATCACAATGTCATCTGCAAACATCATAGTCCACGGGGACTCCTGTCTGATCTCGTCTGTCAACCTGTCCATCACCATTGCAAATAAGAAAGGGCTCCGAGCTGATCCTTGATGTAATCCCACCTCCACCTTAAACACATCTGTCACTCCCACCGCAGAACTCACCGCTGTCACACTACCCTCGTACATATCCTGTACCACTCTTACATACTTCTCTGACGCTCCCGACTTCCTCATACAATACCACATCTCCTCTCTAGGCAACCTGTCATATGCTTTCTCTAAATCCACAAAGACACAATGCAACTCCTTCTGACCTTCTCTATACTTCTCCATCAACACTCTCAGAGCAAACATCGCATCTGTAGTGCTCTTTCCTGGCATGAAACCATACTGTTGATCACTGATCATCACCTCCCTTCTTAGCCTAGCTTCCACTACTCTTTCCCATAACGTCATGCTGTGACTGATCAGTTTAATCCCTCTGTAGTTACTACAGCTCTGCACATCACCCTTATTCTTAAAAATCGGTAGCAAAACACTTTTTCTCCATTCCTCAGGCATCCTCTCACTTTTCAAGATTTCATTAAACAATCTAGTTAAAAACTCCACTGCCATTTCAACTAAACACCTCCATGCTTCCACAGGAGCATGCCCAGTATGACCTTCTATATTGAGGGTGGGGATCCATTCTATACATGTAGGGGCTTGCCCAGTATGAGCTTCTGTATTGCGTGTAGGGATCCATTCTCTAAGTGTGGGAGCATGTCCAGTATGACCTTCTATATTGCTTGTGAGAATCCATTCCTGGGAGAGTTGTACTCCAGTCCATGGTTTTGTGTGCTACAGCTACAACTAGCAAGCTAATTTTTCAGGATATCTGTAGATAGGTTGCCAATATGGAGACACAATTGGTCCAAACATGGGGGGGATACTGTGTGTAACTACGTTTCCTATTACTGTCTGTGTTGCTTGTGCAACATGTTCTGTTTTAACATAGACTTTTGGACATATGCACTGCTTTACAGTGTAATGTATTGTGTCATCAACTACTGACAGGTATCATTGTTTGCTCATAGTTGTTTACCAGGAAAATACAAGAGCAATGCAGCAGGGACCAATATTGTGAGGAGAAGACTAGACATTGTGGCACAATCCTACCATTGTGGAGGGGTGGCTACAGACAATTGAGTGATGGGTCTGTGTAAAGTGTCCAGCACCTTGGTGCTAAGCTGGCTGGGGATCCCCTTCTTGTACATTTATCAACTTAAATGAATGGCTATATCCTGCTGTGGCCATACCTCTCAGCTGTACAGATTTGGTCAAGTTATCCAAATGCAGGACTCATATATCTGGTGAATTTCCCTTCACATTGTGGTTTACAAGCAGATTTGTGGTTATGCATTCATGGGTTTGCAGTCAGGGGGAAGTATGAGCAGCCATTTGAGTTTCATACTTCACACACTCCATGATATCCATGCATTTATGCCCCCCCTCCATAATTCAATCCTTTTCCCAACAGTATGGTAGCAATATCTCAGACATATTTCTATAGTTTGACCTTTATCACAGCAATATTTATGTCTTGGTCCACAATTCTTGCACTAGGACATGGAAAGACATGCTATTGGTATTTGTCAGCATGGCCTTGCATTTGTTTTTTGCTTAATGTGTCATGGTTTTAGTTAGGACCCTATGACATTCCATATGATGGCACTATGGGTGAAGCATATGATGGCACTATGGGTCAGCCATTGGTATTTGCCAGAGGCCTGTAGGCCACATGAGAGTGATGCAGGCCACTGCATTTTGTCACTCATATGTTACCAGGCTGCAAGCCAGTGGTCTTCCCTAGGGTGACATGGGCAAGTGGGTGACGTGTTCCTGGTAATCCTTCTAGTTCATAGTGATGCATCAGTCTGGATGTGTGCAGGGTGCTGCCTATAGCTAGGGATACACCTGCATGGGATGCCATGTCAGCATGCTGCATCCTGTGTGTATTCCATAAAAGACATGTGCTGATTCTGACATCATTCTCAACAGCAAGGATATGACTGATGAAATACCTGTGGCTGTTGTGAGGGTGGTGGACTGAGAGCATGTGTGTTATGGAAGCTTATGGCACCTGACTCATAGATATGACTGGGACCTCCTCCTTCTCCTGCCTTGTATGTGGACATCAGCAGTGTGTCATTACTTTATAACTGTGGTTTATGTGGGCTGACAGTGACTGGGCAAACAACCAGCATTCCATATTAGACAGACAACTAATGTGATGCTAAACTCTATATTTAATTCCAAAAGTGTGTGCAGTTCATAGCTACTTTCTAGACACTGTGTAGAGTTCTTCCACCTGTGTACTGTTTCTCTGTATGGACCCCTGCTCATAGCCTTTCCGGCTTTCTGACAGCAACACATATTGACATCTGGAGAGTGAGTGTGTACAACCAGTAACATAGGTGTAGCTGAGAAGCAGATTGGTTGGCACTGCAGTTGTTGGAACATGGCCCTGTCAAACACAGTACTGTACCTAGGCCACTGAGACACAACATCCAGGCCTACATGGTGTCCACTTCCAGACAATATTAAACACTCACAAAAAATTGGCACACTGACCCCTGCATATAGCGGACATACACCGGTTATCATGTTGATTGAGACAGCTCAGGCAATCTGTGCTCCACTGATATTACTCTACAAACTTACAAACTTACATGTTACTGCCATTTATACATGGGGTTGGGGGGCACACCTGGCAACTTCCACATTTGCACTGACTGCACTGGTATTTCAGTTATAACTCTGTTTACTTCCATTTAGTATTGTATTGTGCCCTATCTTGCAGACTGGAGGCATATCAGTGGAGTACTCAAGTTAGATTGTAATGGCATACATTTCAGTTTTAGACATCTTACTCTTCAGAACTATACTGCAACTGCCAGACCTGTTGTGGTATGTCTGTGTAGGTCTGTAGGGGGGCTGTTCACCATTGCCAGCATTTGTAGAGCTTTGCCTGTCCTTTATTTCCAGTCATCTACACCTGTCCTGCTGGGTGAGGCTGGGGGGTGGTAATGGGAATGCTCATTGATATCCATGTGTGTGACCTGTGTATACCCACAGTTAGTCAAGCCACCACATGTACTGCAGTGGGGGTTGTCACCCTGAGTACTACTGCCTAGTATGGAGACACCAGTATTGTTTATGTATTTCATGCTGTCCCATATAGCTGTCAGCTATCTGGTGCTATCCCATTTGGCCAACCGATTCCATTGCATGCTTGCATCCATAGCATAGATATGACTATCAAAATATAGTACTCCATTCAGTAATTGATAGTAAGGGTGACATACCTTGTGCCTGAGGTTGTATTGAGGATGGTGCTGGAGGGCTGACTATGTAGGATGCATGCAGTGCTCTCCCTATACATGGTAAAGTACAGGTAGTGGCATGTATGGCATCCCTTCTACTGTATGTGTGAGTTGGAGAAAGGTATCATTCCCTGGGTACCCACAGTGTCAGTGTATGTACTATATGTTGCCTCTTTGCCAAGGCATAGGCATACTGGGAATGCCTCTTTCTGTCTCTGGGGGCAGGCTCAGGATGCTCCTCCTCCAAGTTCCTCTGTGCCTGTATTGACCTTGGCAATGGTGGTGAGCTGTATGTCCCCTCCCCGTGTTGTTCCTGCTGCGACTGTTTCCGCAGGATCATACTGTGTAGCATGGCACATACTGTTAACATTTGTCCACGTGTAGCTTGAGAGAACTGCAAGGCTCCACTGGATATGTCAAAGCAGCAGAACCATGACTTGTGCATTCCAAACACACACTCTATAATGATTCTGGTTTGTGCATATGCCTCATTATGGCATTCTTGTTCTGGAGTGTGTGCATTTCTGATGGGTATCATCAGCCACAGCTCCAGTGCACAGCCAGCATCCCCCACTAGATGGTCAGTTAGGATGTGCCCCTTGGCAAACCCTGATACAGCTGTGAGAAATTCCACATGTGGAAGTCATGATAGCTTCCAGGGCTGCCAGCACACACTTGCATGATAATGCCCTAGGCATCGCACACAACCTGGCAGTTGATGGAAGGCAAGCACTTGCGGTTGATGTAGACCCTACCCCACTCACTGGGTGGTGCTTTGATGTGGATGTATGTGTGGTCTATGGCATCCATTACCTGCAGGTATTCAGCTACATGGTGGGGGAGACACATATTGCTGGTCAATTCCTCACAGGTGTTAGGGAAGTGGATGTGTTCATGAACATGTGGTAGCATGGCATCCAGGAACTGTTGGAGTACTCTGGATGCAGATGCCTGTGACACCCCCATGATATCCCCAGTAGGTGTTTGGACAGTACCTGTAGCTAGTATTCTTAAGGCTACACATGCCTTAGTATCCACTGGGATGGGTTCCCCTCTGTTTGTTCTGGATGTGAGATGATGCCGGCACAGCTCCACAATTTGCTAACATATGTCCCTGTCCATCCTGTAATACTCTACAGTCTCTAGGTCATGTGGCCTCTGATTGGTAATCCTGGGTCTGAACACTCTCCTCCTCCTCCTCCTGGGTCTGCAGCGGTTGGCAGCATTATCTTCCTCACCACCGTCAGCCTCCAGCACATGGTGATGTATCCAAGAAACGGCAGCCCCTAGCATTTTGTCAGTTTAAATTCCCAGGTTTACTCCGAAGGTGCAGAGTTTGTGGGAAACACAGACTAAGGGGTGTTTCCATTCTTTCTAGTGGTGTGAGGCTACTGCTGCCTGTCCGATTCACTGTTTCTGACTCATTCCAGATGCCAACTTACTTGCTCATGGCTTGGATTTAGCCACTGTGAGTGTTAGACACATTACTAGTGATTTGTGGATGGTTGCCTTTATTCTGCTGTTGCCCTTTTTATAATTGATTTTTACTTGCATCTCCTCATATTGACCACTCTGCAGCTACCTGCCAGCTGTATTATATTTGCTGGGCCCATTCTGAGTTGCAAGACTCCCATAGTACTGATTTCTACATCAGTTCACCTTTATTTTGTGATGTTGCCCTTTAATTCTATTTAACATGTCGTCCCATATTCAGCTCTGCAGCCACCTGTCAGCTGTATTATTCAAGTGCTTTCACTGGCCAATTGTGGATTGCAAACTCCCATATTGTTGGCTTGTACAGCATTTCCCTTGTTCGGATACTTCCTTTGCTTTTTCCTTCTACCCTTCCTCTTCCAGCCTGTTGGTAGTGTAAACAGCAAGATGTGTCCCTCCCCTGCAGGTGCACACTCTCTTCAGTTCATGGAGTGTGAGTACACAGCCTCAGACACACCTACTCTCGTAGCTGTGCTTAGCAAAGCAGACACCAGGCAACAGGGCTCCAATGTGCTTCCAGCAAGCATGACACACCCCCATTTCTTGTTCCTTGCTCCTCCTGTCTACACAATTGTGTTAGAGCACCTACACAGTTAGGTGCAGTCTGACACTTAGAAATTTAGAAATCCCCCCCCACAACCTGTGGTTCAGTATAACTCCACTCATTTGCATAGGACTGACTGCTAATTCCTAGTAACTAAACTCACACTGAGCCTTCCCCTTAGCAACCACTATTCCCTAGTGTTGCTAACATATGCATGCCATTGACTATAATGACAAAATCATGAATTGTGTGATAACGACTTATTTCACCTTTTTTGGGTATTTGCAGCCCGATCCCATTGGCGTGCTACTGTCCCATGCTTAAATGGCCAGAATCAGACAAAAAAAAAGTTATAATGTTATAATATTTCTTCTATTTTTCATGCCAATGGCCATATATTTGGCCATTGGCATGCCTAAACTTTATAATACATGCTTTTGTATGAGCTGTCATGCCTCCATTTTGTAGTTTGTAGAAATGTATTCAGCTACTAGCTGAATACATTTCTGCGGTCTACACTATTCCTGCATGGATGCCTGCCTGCTTCCTGGATCACTAATTCACCTCATTTGCAAGGTTTTCACCAGCAGATGGGGTAATTAGCATACAGAAGCTGTGTCCGTGCAGGAATATTATAGGAGTGCTCATGCACGTGCCGGGAGCTCTATCCTGGATCACTCGGTGGCTATATTGAGTGCAGCAGCTCTTGCACTATTCCTGCACACCATGCAGAGCTTGCTGAATCTTGGGGATACTCATTTGCTCACAGTTATTTTCCTGGGAAATACAAGATGAATGATGTTGTGTCCAGTATTGTGGTCTGCAATCTACATATTCTTGCACACTCATGGCATTCTGGAGGGGTAGCTGCAGACACTTGCCGATGGGTCTGTGTAAATGGTCCAGCACCTTGATGTGGTGGCTGAGGATCCCCTGCTTGTACATCTATCGACACAGAATGGTCATATCCTGCTGTGGCCATACCTCTCAGCTGTACAGATTCACCAAGGTTACCCAGAGGCAGGGTTCATATATCTGGCCAGTTCCACTTCACATTGTGGTTTATGAGCAGGTTTGTAGTCACCCCTTACTGGATTTGCAGGCAGGGGTAGTATGGGCACACATCAGAGTTTCAGACTTCACACACTCCATGGCGTCCATGCTTCTACACCCCCCACTCTGTTATTCTATCCTCTTCCTAACATTATGTCAGTGATATCTGAGAAGTATCCTTATAGTTGTCCCTTCATCCCAGCGATATTTAGGGGTTGGTCCATAGTTCATGCAGTAGGACATGGTGGGCATGCTACTGGGATTTGTCGACATGGCCTTGCATTTGTGTTCTGTGGATTGTGTTATGTTGTTATTTGAGATCCCATGAGATAACATATATTGGCAGTACGGGTGAGGCGCAGGCCTCTGACAGAGGACTTTCGGGCATTTGGTAGTGATGCAGGCTATCTGCAGCAGGCCAGTGCTTTCTGTCACTCCTACAGCCCCAGGCTGGGAGCCACTGGATTCCCCTGGGGTGACAGGGTAAGTGTGCGAGGTATTAATGGCAATAGTTCCTGTCCATATTAATCCATTGTTCTGGATGCTGGCAGGGTGCTGCTTACAGCTAGGGACACACCTGCATGGGACACCTCTTCAACATGCTGCATTCTGTGGGTATTCCATACAGAACTGGGGGTCATGCTGTACTCATTCCCAACAGCAGGGATATGACCTGTGATAAACCTGTGGCTGATGGTGGGGTGAGCTGAGTGCATGTGTGATATGGAAGCTTCTTGCAGCTGACTCACAGATATACTTGGGACATTCCCCTTATACTGCCTTGTGCGGGGACATAGGCAATCTCTCATTACTTCATAACTGTGCCTTTTGTGGTCTGCCAGTGATTGGCCAGACTACCTCAGTATTCCATACTACTCAGACAACTAATGTGCTGCTAACCTGTATGTACAATTCCAAAGGTTTGTGCAGTTGACAGTTACATTTTATGTACTCTGTCGAGGGTACTTCCACCTGTGTACTGTGTGTATGTCTGGGCCCACATTCATGGCATGTCCATCTTTCAGATGGTGACAGATATTGACATCTGAACAATGAGTATGGATGACTGCTGAATTGGGTCTTGCTGGGATGCATTGTGGTTGGCACTGCAGTTGTCAGAACATGGCCCTGTCATCGACAGTACTGGCCATAGGCCATTGGGACACAACCCTCCATGCCTACATGCTGACCACTTCCACACACTACACAACGTACAACAACCTAACACACAGAGCCCTGCTTATTGTACACATGCAACATCCCATCCTGTAAATTGGGCCAGCTCATGTAATCTGTGCCTCCACTGTTATTAAACCCACACGTACATGTTACTGCATTTCTACATAGGAATGTGGGGGGGGGGCACACTTAACAACTGTAAACATTTGCTATGACTGTACTGGTATTCCAGATACTCTGTTGGCTTCCATTTCATTTTGCCTTCTGACCTATCATGCAAACTAGAGGCATATCAGTAGAATACAGATCTTAGGTTTTATTGACCTACATTTTAGTTTCAGACTTCTTACCCTTCAGAACTAACATACAACTGCCTGACCTGTTGTAGTCTGTCTGTGTAGGTCTGGAGGGGGGTTGTTCTCCATTGCCATTAATTGGAGGCTTTATCACAGCCTTTCTTTATGGTCATCTACACCTGTCCTGCTGGCTGAGGCTGTTGTTGGGTATATGAGCCTCACTGACATGCATCTCTGTGTCCTATGGAGACACATTTGGGCCACCACATGTGCTGCAGTGGGATTTGTCACCTTGTCTATTTGTCATGGATTTCATGCTGCTCATATAGATGTCCACTATCTGCTGCCATCCCATTCAGCCACCCGATTCCCTTGCATGCTCACATCCATACCATAGATACAACTAGCAGAACATACTACTCCATTCAGCAATCGATGTGACTTACCTCGTGGCTGTGCCAGTATTGAGGATGGTGCTGGAGGGCTGAGTATGGCAGATACACATAGTACACTCCCTATACATGGTAAAGCAGAGGTAGTGTCATGTTTGGCATTCCTTTTACTGTATGTGCGAGTCAGAGATAGGTGTCATTCCCTGGGTTCCTACCGTGTCAGTGTATGTGCTATGCGTTGCCTTTTTGACAAAGCCTGGGTACACTGGGCACGCCTCCTTCTGCCTACATGGGCAGGCTCAGGGTGTTCCTCCTCTGAGTCACTCTGTGCCTGTGCCAGCCTTGACAATGGTGGAGGGCTGTGTGGCCCTGCCCCGTGCTGTTCCTGCTGCAGCTGTTTCTGCAGAATCATATTGTGTAGCATGGCACATGCAATGAAAATTTGTGTACATGTAGCTGGAGAGTACTACAAGGTTCCACCAGATATGTCCAGGCATCAGAACCATGACTTGAGCATCCCAAACACATGCTCTATTATGATTCTGGTTTGTGCATGTGCCTCATTATGGAGTTCTTGTTTGGGTGTGTGTGCATTTCTGATGGGTGTCAACAGCCATGGCTCCAGTGTGTAAACAGCATCCCTCACTAGGTGGCCATATGGGATATCCCCACTGGCAAATCTCTGGTACAGCTGTGTCATATACCAGATGTGGGAGTCGTGATAGCTTCCAGGGCTGCCAGTACACACATTCATTATAATGCCCTGGGCATCTCACATAACCTGGCATTTGATGGAGGGGAAGCCATTGCGGTTTATGGAGACCCTACCCTGCTCGCCAGGTAGTGCTTTGATGTGCATGTGCGTGCAGTCTATAGCACCCACTACATCAGGGTATTCTGCTATTTGGTGGAAGAGATGTATATTGCTAGTCAACACCTCATGGGTGTTGAGGAAATATATGTGCTCACTGGCATGTGCTGACATGGCATCCAGGAACTGGTGGAGTAGCCTGGATGCTATTGCCTGTGAGATCCCAATGATATCCCTAGTTGGCCTTTGGAAGGTACCTGTGGCTAGTATTCTTAAGCCTACACATACCTTGTTATCCACTGGAATGGGTTCCCCTCTGTTAGTTCTATGTGCGAGGCGAGGCCAGCACAGCTCAACAATTTGCTGTAGGTTATCCCTGTCCACCCTGTAGCACTCCACTATCTCCAGCTCATGTAGCCCCTGTAGATTAACCTGAGTCTGTACACTCTTCTCCTTCTCCTCACTGTGGCTTGGTCATCAGCATTGTCATCCTCACCACCCTCAGCCTCTTCCACATATTGATGTATGAGAGCAACAGCAGCTTTTATCACTTTGTTAGTTTTGAAATGTAAAATTTCCCTGTCTCTGTACACCGGTGGTGTAGAATTTGTGGGAAAAGCCAGAACAAAAGGTGTTTACATAGTTTGTAGTAGTATTCTGGACTGGGCTGGGCTGCTTCCTGTGTAATTGGCTGATTCTGATACATTTCACCTGCCAGCTATGCTAGTTCCCCTTGATTGCCTCTCTACTGCTGATTTCCCTTCCCATTGCCTTCCCGTTTAAGTCTCGAGGCGCACCGCGCATACCCAGTGCTCAGATGTGAACAGAGCTGCTATTCCCTGTTTTCTTTTTTGTTTGTTTAAAACCTGGTGTGCGGCGCACACACCCGTTTAGGCAATGTAAACACTGCTAGGCAGCCTCAGACACCCCCCCCCTTCCTTAGCTGTGCTTAGCTAAGGGTAAATACGGGCCACAGAGCACCATTAAGCTTACAGCATGCATGACACTCCCCCTTATGAGGTTATCTACCTCTTATGCTTATACCATGGTATTGTTGCACCTACACAGTAAGGCGCAAGCTAACAGTGAGGGGAAATCTGTGATTCAGTATCAATCCCCTCATTTGCATAAAACTGACCACTAATGTATGGTTACAAAACTGACATTCAGTCTTCCCCCTTAGCAACCACTATTCCATGGTATTGTTGTCTTATGCATGCCATTGACTATTATGGCAGAATGCTGATTTTTGCTTTAAAAGCTTATTTCCAACTTTTTTTTTTATTTTCGGGCCGATCCCGTTTGCGCACCGCTGCCCTACACTTAAATGGCCAAAATCGGCCAAAAAAAAAGTTTTTTTATAATTTTGCAACTATTTACCATGCCAATGGCCATATATTTGGCCATTGGCATGCCTAATACATTGAATACATGCTTTCTTTGGAGCTGTCATGCCTCCATTTTGTAATTTGCAGAAATGTATTCGGTTAGTAGCCGAATACATTTCTGCAGGTTACACTATTCTTGCACAGACGCCTACCTGCTTCCTGGATTGCTAATTCACCTCATTTGCATGGTTTTCACCTGAAAATGGGGTAATTAGCATACAGGAGCTGTGTTTGTGCAGGAATAGTGTAGGAGCTCTGGTGCACATCCCAGGAGCTCATTCCTGAATCGCTCGTCAGCCATATTGCGTGCAGCAGCTCTTGCACTATTCCTTCACACCATGCAGAGCTTGCTGAATCCTGGGGAATGTTTTTGCAGGGGCAAACCCCCTGGCACCCCACCCCCACATCCCCTGCAAATTATATTTACCAACTTCGAGATTGCACTACAGAGGGGAAAAGGGTACATTTTCTGATCCTCACTGTACAGCGCTCTCCATTCACAACAATTAAAAATTTAACATTATTCCCTTACATAATATGTTTGCATGAAGAAGCTGTTCTTCTAACTGCAGTGCAATCACCATTCAAAACCTCTAAGTGCTTCTGGACATGCTCATTAGGTGTTTAGATTTTTAAGTGTTTCAACATTGTTAAGTTTTGTTGATGTTCATTTGAAGTCTTTTCATTTCGTCTTTCAAACTTTCACTCCACTGAAGTAGATCCCTATACATATATAGATATATATATATATATATATATATATATATATATATATATATATATATATTTGGAATAGGCTCGCCAGCAACCTACAATTACTTTCATTACCACTCTTCAAGAACCAACTAAAATTACTCCTTAAAATGCAATGGCTATGCCCATGTATTAACCCAGATTAACACTAACTGTATTACTGTTTTCTTTTCCCCCTTCCCACAACCTCCTAGAGGGTTTATAAAGCCTCCTCTACTTTAATATTCTAGTCTTCTCTTTTTCTTATGGTACATATTTTGGAACCTTACTCCTGCTCCAGGCACTTGCCTTGTCAGTTTTGTATGTATGCCAACTATGTTATCTAAGTGTAAAATTCTAAACAGACATAATAAATAGCTAGAATCTTTCATTTCTTCCCTCCTCTTCTACAAATCAAATGTCAATTTCTAATCCTCAGATATATGCTTCTAGAACTACTGTACTGCTAAAGCCTGCACACATTTTTCTTTTGATGCTAGTTTCTACTATGTTAGCCTACAGCAATATTGTATGGAACATTATATGTAACATTTTTAGTTTTATGTTGCTTTACTGCTTTTTATTCCTGTTACATTAATTTAATTTTGGAGCTTTTCTCACCGGGCCTCTACTGAAAATGGACATGTATCCAGTTACACTAGCCCGGTCAACAAATGTAAAATAAATAAAAATAAATATATATATATATATATATATATATATATATATATATATATATATATATATATATATATATATATAGGTGGTGGGTGGTGCAGTGATGCTGTGATTAATGTTGTTGCCTCACAACAACAAGCTTTCCAGTTCGATTCTCGACTGGGGTGCCTTCTGGGTGGAGTCTGCATGCCCTCCCTGTGTTCACATGGGTTTCCTTCAGGTACTCCGGTTTCCTACCACATTCCAAAGACATGTGTCTGGACTGTTTCTCACCAAGCATCCTCTAAAAATAGGCTCTGTCCTAGTTGGACTTTCCTGGTCAATAAAAGTTAAAAAAAAAAAAAAAATATATATATATATATATATATATATATATATATATATATATATATATATATATACACACACACATATATATATATATACACACACATATATATATATATATATATATATATATATATATATATATATATATATATATATATAGATACATATATATATATATATATATATATGTGTGTGTGTGTCTGTGTTAACTGCCTTAATATTGACTGCATATGTAAAAAATACAGAAGTTGACATATCACTATGCATGTGCCAAGAAATAGCTTCTATGCATGCAATTTCTTACCTTTAGGTAACAACCCCCTCCATGCTGCCCTCCCACATCCCCCTCTAATTATATATATACTAACTTCAAGAATGCATAAACACGGGGTAAGGGTAAATTTCCTAACTTTATGTATTTGTGTCATATCGCACTCCTGTCAGGCAGCTGCCTAGTCAACCATTTGCAGTTGACTCGACAGCTCTTGACCTTGCATTCACTTGATATATTCACTAGCACCTATATGCTGGTAGATTGATAGAGAGAGAGAGATAGTAATATATAGATAAAAAAATAGAGAAAGAGAGAGAGATAGTGAGAGGTAAATAGATAACAAGTAATATCCGTGGTATCCCCAAAGTCTCAAAACAACCCACTAAACAAGTGTAGTGGGTCCAAAAACAAAACAGTGTAAGAAACTTCTCTGTGTGGAAGATTTTCAGTCCATATATATCTCTAGTTAATGACTATATATTAATCAGATCAGACAATAGTAGTAGAAGTAGCATACTTAAACTCGTCTTAAGTCAAAACAAAATAAAAAAAAATAATAATAATAGAAAATATATAATTGTACAGCATTACTAATTAGAAAGTAATCCAAGCAAGGCAGGCAGTCAGTTTCCAGTCGAAAATCCTTTATTAAGTACACAGGCAAGCGATCCAAGTAAAACAAAAATAGAGTAATAATTTCCTCACAAGCTTTCTAAATATATATATATATATATATATATATATATATATATATATATATATATATACATATATACGTTTTATCAGGCATGGGAGTGGTTTATTGTGCTGTAAAACAAAGTGTTATTGGTACACATGTTAAATTCACATCCCTTCCCCCATGTCACACTGATGGGGGAATGGATGTGAGGGCAGGACCAGCTTGAATGTCACACTGATGGGGGAAGGGATGTGAATTTAACGTGTACCAATAACACTTTGTTTTACAACACAATAAACCACTCCCATGCCTGATAAAAATTATATATATATTTAGAAAGCTTGTGAGTAAATTATTAACTCTATTTTTGTTTTATAAAAAATAAAAGAAACTGCTCAGGTGCAAAACCATGCAGAAAATAGCAAGCAGCATACAATGAGTCTCTTCAGACCAAAGTCATATAAATCACACCAAACAGCATACGACAAGTCTCTTCAGACCAGGAATATCAGAATAATCCAATCCAATGAAGCAAAATGCTGTTTATGCTGTTTGGTGTGATTTATATGACTTTGGTCTGAAGAGGCTCATTGTATGCTGCTTGCTATTTTCTGCATGGTTTTGCACCTGAGCAGTTTCCTTTATTTTTTATGATTTTATTTCTGTGCTTTCTGCTCAGGAGCATACATTTTCCTGTGGTACTCATTGTTATTTGGATTATTTCTATTTTTGTTTTACTTGGATTGCTCGTCTGTGTACTTAATAAAAGGATTTTCGACTGGAAACCGACTGCCTGCCTTGCTTGGATTACTTTCGAATTAGTAATGCTGTGCAATTATATATTTTCTATTATTATTTTTTGTTTTGTTTTGTTTTGATTTGACGAGTTTAAGTTCGCTACTTCTACTACTACTGTCTGATCAGATTAATATACAGTGGTTAACTAGAGATATATGGACTGAAAATCTTCCACACAGAGAAGTTTCTTACACTGTTTTGTAAATAGATAGATAGATAGATAGATAGATAGATAGATAGATAGATAGATAGATAAATGTGGATGGATCAATGTCAGATTAGGGTAGAGTTTTCATAATGAGCTGTAAAGATGCAAGTCACTAAATGTAGTTATCCTTCATTAACAGATATTTTATTTATCATTCAGACAGATCTACTCATATTGGATTTATCCTTTTTTGTACATTTTCATTTAGATTAATACTCTGCATTAAATTTCCGGAAGCTATAGTAGGTGTGTAGTTGTATATATTACTTTATAGGCTCATATGCATGCAGTTTATTAGACCATAGAAGAGCCTTGCCCAGTTTCCTGATTGCCCCAAAGTATTTTTGTATTAAGTAACTTTCTCAAGGTCACAAAGCAGGCAAACGAAGGATGAGGGAATCAAACTCTGCACCTATTATTTATAACTCATTGCCTTAATCTTTTGCACTAGCTGTCAGGCAAATGAATATTTTTGTCTGTCTACAACATGATTAGTATAACTGTCTAAATTTACAGTTCCTTTGCACTGGCCAAGAATTAAAGTCAGGCTAGCTGCATGAAAGGCACGCATGTTCACCTCTATGCCTGCTTCTGAGGTAAGCTTTTCCAATGATATATAGCTTTTGTTGAAAGCCGCTTCATAGTTACAATTATAGTTCTGAGGTAAACTTTTTCCCCTGAATTCTCTATGCCTTTCATGGTGTGCAAGATCAGAGCAAGAGCTCTAGCAGGCAATATGTCTGCCGTGCGATCCAGAAGCAGCCTGCAGGGGCGTGCACAAGCGCTCCTGCATTAATCCTGCACGGACTAAACTCCTGTATGCAAATCACCCCATTTGCAGGAGAAATCTATGCAAATTAGGTGAATTTGCGATCCAGGGAGCCTTCAACTGGCCATGCAGGACAAGTGCAATCTGTAGAAATGTACTCAGTTAGTAACCGAGTACATTTCTGCAAAATTCAAAACGGAGCTGTGACAGCTCCAAATAAAGGCTGCATATCAGTTAGGAAGCATGCCAATACCCAAGTATAAGGACATTGGCATTGCAAACAGCCAAAAAATAAAAAATAAAAAAAATCAACTATTATTTTTTTTTAGCCGATCTCGGCTGTTTAAGCGTAGGGCAGTGGCGCGCTAATGGGATCGGGGGAAAATAACAAAATAAACCTAAATTAAGCATTCTAACTAAAATCACTATTCTGCCATGCAAGTCAATGGCAGGCAGAAGACAACATGGCCAGTGAGTAGTGGTTGCTAAGAGGGGAGGCTCAGTGTGAGACATGTAACTATGTATTAGCAGGCAATCCTCTGCAAATGAGGGGAATAATAGTGAATCCCAGTTTTTGCCAGCATGCTAGTCAGATCCCAACAGTGTAAGAGTAGGAATAGTTTGGTGCAAGCCTAGGAGTTAGCTGACATCATGGCAGGGGTGTCAGGCATACTGCAAGCAGATTGGAGCCCTGTGATCTGGATCTGCTCCTAGCTTAGCACAGCTAAGCTAGGGGGCGTATCTGAATCTGCCTAACAGTCTTTACATTGCCTAAGCGGGTGTGTGTGCCGCACACCGTGTTTTAAAGGTTTGAAAAAAGTTAAACCAGGGAATAGCAGCACTGTGGACATTTGAGCACTCTGTTTGTGTGGCGCGCCCCTGGGCTTAAACAGGAAGGCAATAGGAAGGGAAAACAGCAGTAGGAAGGTAATCAAGGAGAACTAGCATAGCTGGCAGGTGAAATGTATCAGAATCAGCCAATTACACAGGCAGCAGACCAGCCCAGCTCAGAACACTACTATAAACTATGAAAACACCTTCCCCTCTGATTTTTCCTTCACTCTACACCACCGGTGTAAACAAGCGGGGAACTTTTAACACTCACAACAGCAAAATGATAGGGGCTGCGATAGCTATTATACAACAACTTGTGGAAGAGGCTGAGGGTGGTGAGGATGTGAATGCTGTTGACCAACCCACAGTGAGGAAATGGAGAAGAGTGTACAGACCCAGGGTAACCTGCCAGGGGCTACATGAGCTGGAGATAGTGGAGCATTGTAGGGTGGACAGGGACCTCCTACAGCAAACTGTTGAGTTGTGCCGGCCACGCCTGTCACACAGAACTAACAGAGGGAAACCCATCCCAGTGGATACCAAGGTATGTGTAGGGCTAAGAATACTAGCTACAGGTACCTTCCTAAGGCCAACTGGGGATATGATGGGGATCTTACAGGCATTAGCATCCAGGGTACTCCACCAGTTCCTGGATGCCAGGTCAGCACATGTCAGTGAGAACGTATATTTCCACAACACCCGTGAGGCATTGTCCAACAATATGCAACTGTTCCACCAAATATCAGAATACTCTGAGGCAGTGGGTGCTATGGACTGCACACACATACACATCAAAGCACCACCCAGTGAGTGGGGTAGGGTCTACATCAACCGCAAGGGCTTCCCCTCCATCAACTGCCAGATCATGTGCGATGCCCAGTGCATAATAATGAATGTGTGTGCTGGCTGCCCTAAAAGCTATCATGATTCCCACATCTGATATCTGACGCAGCTGTACCAGAGATTTGCCAATGGGGACATCCCTCACGGTCACCTAGTGGGGGATGCTGGATATGCACTGGAGCCATGGCTAATGACTCCCATCAGAAATGCACACACACCCGAACAAGAACTCCATAATGAGGCACACGCACAGACCAGAATAATAGTAGAGTGTGTGTTCGGGATGCTAAAGTCACGGTTCCGGTGCCTGGACACATCCAGTGGAGCCTTGCAGTAGTCACCAGCTACATGTACCCAAATTGTCCTCATATGTGCCATGCTACATAATATGATCCTGTGAAAACAGCTGCAGCAGGAAAAGCACAGGGCAGGGCCACACAGCCCCCACCATTGCCAAGGCCTGCACAGGCAGAGTGACTCAGAGGAGGAACGACTTGAACCTGGCCCAGTAGGCAGAAAGAGGCATGTCCAGTATGCCCTGGCCTTGGCAAAGAGGCAATGCATAGCCCATACACTGACACAGCAGGGACCCAGGGAATAACACCTCTCTCTGACTCTCACAAACAGTAAAAGGGATGCCAAACATTACACTACCTGTGTTCAACCATGTGTAGAGAGTGTACTATGTACATCCGACATAGGCAGCCCTGCAGCACCACCCTCAATACTGGGACACCCACAAGGTTAGTGACTCACTCATGCCAGTCAGGGGGGGTTCACATACCCAACAACAGTCACAGCCAGCAGGACAGGTGTAGACAAACACAAATAAAGGCTGTGCTATGGCCTCTGAATGAGGCCTATGGGTAACCCCCACCAGGCCTACACAGACAGACTACAGCAGGTCAGGCTGTGGGAAGTCAGTTCTGAAGGGTAGGATTTCAGAAACTAATATGTAGGTAAATAAAAGATAAAATCTGTAGTACACTGGTATGCGTCTAGTCAGCATGATAGGTAAGACTACATAATGAAATGGGGTACCTGTCATACCAGTACAGTCATAACAAATGTGTACAAGTGTCAGGTGTGCCTCCCCCATCCTACATAGACATGTAGTAACAGTCAGGTGTGCCCCCCAATCCTGTGTAGAAATGTAGAAATAGTCAGGTGTGCCCCCCATCCTACGTAGAAATGTAGTAACAGTCAGGTGTGCCCCACCCAAATCCAGTGTAGAAATGTAGAAATAGTCAGGTGTGCCCCCATCCTACAAAGAAATGTAGCAACAGTCAGGTGTGCCCCTCAGTCCTGTGTAGAAATGTAGAAATAGTCAGGTGTGCCCCCCCCCCATCCAATGTAGAATGTAGTAACAGTCAATGCCAAATGATCGACGGATACCCTACAGAAACAGTATGCTACCTGTAGGTGTACAGCACATAGGTCAGCACTGCAGTACAGACTACCTGGACTTGATCCACACATTCAATACAGACGGGCATACTGGGCATGCTCACACAGAGAAATGAAGGCAATGTTAGTCAACAACATACTGAGAGGTCATACTTGGCATGCTCATACACTTTAACACATGAAGGCCATGTCTGCAAACACCAGTGGACCAGACATATCTGGGAGTTGCAGATGTTATTACAGAGACTCCTCAGTATACACCACACATGCTTTGCACACACAGTGGACAGGAATAAAGACATATATCTAAGGACAACACACTATAATAAGCCAAAGGTAGACATACATAGATGTGTGGAAGAGGGTGATTATGACAAGGATCCATCCAGGACTGTCCCACCCAGCACACAGCCAAAGGGCCACAACCACATGAGGTACAGATGTCACTCACTGTAGATACTAGCCACCAATATCTGTCAGCATTACAGACTATGTGGTGCACGTGCTAGCTGTGCAATATGACTGTACAAGGAAGTAGTCATCTAGCAGCTGTATACACGTACCTGTGGAATATGACTCTGTGTGTGCCCGCATGTGGTGTGTCAATTTCGAGATGAATGGGTTATGGCTCATGCACACACACTGCCCTCCCCATAGCCTTACTATGACAAGCCTGCTGAGGTCATCCACTGTGAAATACACCTTTGGGAGAGTTGTAGCCCACTAATCTCTGTGGTGCACCCCATAACTGCATACTGCTGTAGTGTGATAAACTAGTTAGGTAGGAGTTTCTACCCCAGACATGGCAAGTGTGTGATTGTGTGTGTGTGTGTGTGTGTGTGTGTGTGTGTGTGTGTGTGTGTGTGTGTGTGTGTGTGTGTGTGTGTGTGTGCGCGTGTGTGTGCGTGTGTGTGCGTGTGTGTGTGTGTGTTTCTGTATAGAAAGCAATGCTTTTTAGCATAGTCAGACTCCCTAAAATTTACATTCTCTACTTTGCAAGGCTGCTGATGTCATCCACCTAGAAATACACCTCTGGGAAGGTCATAGTCCAGTTATCTCTGTAGTGCGTCCTATAACTGCATACTGCTGTAGTGTAATTAACTAGTTAGGTAGGAGATCTAATCCCAGATGTGGCAAGTGTGTGTGTGTGTGTGTCCATCTGACTTTGTCTGTGTAGAAAGCAATGCTTTTTAGGGTAGTCACACTCCCTACAATTCAAATACTCTACTTTGGCAAGGCTGCTGATGTCATCCACCTAGAAATATACCTCTGGGAAGGTTGTAGGCCAGTAATCTCCATAGCGCATCCTATAACTGCATACTGCTATAGTGTGATACACTAGTTAGGTAGGAGTTCTAATCCCAGCCTTGGCAAGTGTGTCTGTGTTTGTCTGTGTGTCTGTCTGTGTAGACAGCAATGCTTTTTAGGGTAGTCACACTCCCTAAAATTCAAATGCTCTACTTTGGCAAGGCTGCAGATGTCATCCACCTAGAAATACACCTCTGGGAAGGTTGTAGCCCAGTAATCTCCATAGCACGCTCTGTAACAGCATACTGCTGTTGTGTGATAAACTAGTTAGGTAGGAGTTCTAATCCCAGATTTAGCAAGTGTGTGTGTCTGTCTGACTCTGTGTAGAGAGCAATGCCTTTTAGGGTAGTCACACTCCCTATAATTCAAATGCTCTACTTTGGCAAGGCTGCTGATGTCATCCACCTAGAAATATACCTCTGGGAAGGTTGTAGCCCAGTAATCTCCATAGCGCATCCTATAACTGCATACTGCTGTAGTGTGATACACTAGTTAGGTAGGAGTTCTAATCCCAGCCTTGGAAAGTGTGTCTGTGTTTGTCTGTGTGTCTGTCTGTGTAGACAGCAGTGCTTTTTAGGGTAGTCACACTCCCTAAAATTCAAATGCTCTACTTTGGCAAGGCTGCTGATGTCATCCACCTAGAAATACACCTCTGGTAAGGTTGTAGCCCAGTAATCTCCATAGCACGCTCTGTAACAGCATACTGCGGTTGTGTGATAAACTAGTTAGGTAGGAGTTCTAATCCCAGATTTAGCAAGTGTGTGTGTCTGTCTGACTCTGTGTAGAGAGCAATGCATTTTAGGGTAGTCACACTCCCTACAATTCAAATGTTCTACTTTGGCAAGGCTGCTGATGTCATCCACCTAGAAATACACATCTGGGATGGTTGTAGCCCAGGAATCTCCACAGTGTTTACTTTAACTGTGTAGTGTGATAGAATAGTTAGGTAGGAGTTCTAATCCCAGACCTGGCAATTGCGTGTGTGTGTGTGTGTAGAGAGCAATGCATTTTAGGCTAGTCACACTCACTACAGTTCAAATGCCCTGCTTTGGTAATCCTGTTGATGTCATTCACTGCAAAATACACATTTGGGGAAGAAGAACTCCAGTAATCTCCATGGTGTGTCTTATGACAGCATCATGCTGTAGTGTGCTATAGAACACTGCTTGGGGTTCTGTCCCCACACATGGCACTGGTGGATGTTTTGTGTGTGTTTCTATGTTTCTGTAGGGAGTAATGCATTTTAGGCTAGTCACACTCACTACAATTCAAATGCCCTAATTTGGCAATCCTACTGATGTCATTCACTGTGACATACACCTTTGGGGAAGGAGAACCCCAGTAATCTCTGTGGTGCATCCTATAACAGCACCATGTTGTAGTGTGATATAGAACTCTGGTAGGTGTTCTATCCCCACACATGGCACTAGTGGATGTTTTGTGTGTGTTTAAATGTTTGTGTAGTAAGCAATGCATTGTAGGCTAGTCACACTCACAACAATTCAAATGCCCTACATTGGCAATCCTGCTGATGTCATTCACTGTGACATACACCTTTGCGGAAGGAGAATACCAGTAATCTCCATGGTGCGTCCTATAACAGCATCATGCTGTAGTGTGATATAGAACTCTGGTAAGGGTTCTATCCCCACACATGGCACTGGTGTATGTTTTGTGTGTATTTCTATGTTTTTGTAAGGAGCAATGCATTTTAGGCTAGTCACACTCACTACAATTCAAATGCCCTACTTAGGCAATCCTGCCGATGTCATTCACTGTGAAATACACCTTCGGGGAAGGAGAGCTCCAATAATCTCCATGGCACGTCCTATAATGGTGTAGTGCTATAGTGTAATATACTAGTTAGGTAGGAGTTCTAATCCCTGACATGATAGGTGTGTGTGTTGTTGTGTGTGTGTGTGTGTGTGTGTGTGTGTGTGTGTGTGTGTGTGTGTGTGTGTGTGTGTGTGTGTCTGTGTTTGTCATTCGTATTTTGTGTGGCAGTGGTTGTGTGTGTGTAACAACTGGACTCAATGTGGAGCATGTTTTGCAAACTTCTTATATGGTGGGCCAAGTATATATCACAATGTCCACCATACAGGAATAACAGATGTGAAATAACCAAGAGGCTGGGGTGCAAATCCATACCCCTAAATGTGACATCAATGTCAGCTGAACAATGTTAGCAAGCCTTTTATTACCCAGGGTACACTCTCAACCCATATCACATACACACACACACACACGCACTTGCCTAGGCAACAGCTGCTATGTTGGTAGTACCCTGCATATTGCTCCCTGATAGTAACCATCATGTGACTGCAGTGGGCTACAAAGGGCATGGCACCCTGTCCATCAGTCCAATAGGCATGTACATGCCGACAGTGCACCTATCCCATGTTCCCACTGGACACCTACAACACTTGTGGTGCCATCAAATGTGACCCACAAAGGACATAATATGCCTGAAACACAAACCCTGTATGAACAGATGCCACTGACACCAGGGAATACTGGTATCATGCTATCAATGTAGGTGCAGAGCCAACCTGCTGTCCATGAACAGTTCCCACCACATGAGGCCATGACTGCCACATCTGATGAAATCAGTGTACACAACATAGGCCAAGCACCCCAGGAACAGTTCCACATATCACTGTACATGTATGTGGGAGGTGTGCACATCCCAGACACTCTCCATATCATGGACTAAGGAACACATACATGGCAAGCAATGCACAGCATTGGCCACACGCAATAGTGACCCAGGTGACTGGATGGTGAATACAATACCCACCTGTGTGGGCAATTCCAGACACTACAGCCCTGAGCCACAGTGCAGACCATTGTCATGTGGCCTGATGCCAAGGTATACCCATCACCTAGCCTTGTATAGCCATCTGGCACTGTCAATCACAACACACCCATGAAGCAGTACACACATGCATGTCAGTACTAGCACCCATGTCTGTGTGGGTGGTTTATGATGCATATGACCACATTCACACTGAATACAACCCCCATTGGCATACTGAAGCATGCTTTCTGATGTCAGATACCTCCACATACCCTTTGCACATATAACCTCTGTATGACCTCTGTAGTGCATGTGATACCTGCACAGTACTGTTTTGTGGCAATCCCACTAGTGATGTGTTGTATTCCTGGCCCTGTCAAGTGTGGCAAAGTGTGTGCGTCCCTGTGAGAGTGTGGCTGTGTTGACTCTGGCACCTGCTCATGTGGGCAGGCACAGGTACTACGCCTACCACATAGCTACCATATCCCTGTTGCAGATGTTACTCACCATCACATATATGTTCTGAGGGCCCTCCAACATGTAACTTATGTGGTGCATCCAATAACTGCATGGACATGTGATAGCACTGCATAGTCGTTGGGCGTTTAATACCTTGTACTGGTAGGTGTGTGACACAAACATGCATAAGTTTTACTCTCCCACCCCTCCCTGGCTTTTCTGTATCTCTGTCTGCCGCTCTTACTCCCTCTCTGGTGGATGTAGAGACTTACACCTGCTTTGCTTAGGCAGTAGCATGTGTATTTTAAGTGCTGCTCCGGATCAGCTGATGGTCTCTGCATGAATTGCAGTCCTCCTCTAGCTGATTGCATGTGGAACAGCTCTGGTAACATTCCCATAGCCAATTGCATGGAAACACACACCAATATCTAGGAACATCATGTCACTGTTAGGCCTTTCATTCACTGTGAGCAGGAACTCGATCTGTTGGTTGGCAAACAGCATCTCAGATGGATTGGGGTGTACCTCTAACAACATACACTGTGGAGACAGGCCAACCCACAGGAGGGGGATGTACCTGACCTGACTACAGACTGTAAGTGCTGCTATACTCATTTGGAGTAATGTTGGTTTAACAGTGTGTATGTGGATATGGCTGACTTACATGTTTACATACCTGCCATGTCAGTGCTATGTTAATGTTGGAACACCCATCTGTAGGGCCATCTGCAGACTGGCCAGTGTGTAGTGCCTTTTGTTTCAGGTGTTACCCACTGAACACCTATCTGTGAACTGCAGAAGGTAGTGTGAGGATTGCAGTCTGTAGATGGTTACAACCATGAGAGTTACTGACTTCAAATCCCTCATAGGACATATGGTGCAACAAACCCTGTTACAACAGTAAATGTATGAGGTTATCACAGCAACATGTCAATACTGGCCCTGTGTATGTGCCTCCAGCCACAACCCTGACTACCTTTGTACATATGTCATGCAGTAAGGGTTGCATATGCACTGTACACCATAATTAATTACATCATATCTGGTAACAGCCCACTGAGATATCAGACTGCTACACATGTAATGTATAGTAGGGGTTATATTTGATGACATAACCTGGAAAGTCTGTGGTTGTGTGTACAGTACTGAGGTCTGTGTACTTATGGTGATTGTCGACAGTGTGTGTATTGTTAATATGTACCTTGGCCTGTGTACAGACTGTGGTAGATGTCATTGTTCTTGGTCCTGTTCTATCTGATGTTACATGCTGCTCCACTGTATGTTACCCTATCAGCTTACATATTTGTAGGGCCATACACACACATGTAACACACCACAGACAGGCAGCAGACCACACTATTTAGAAGCTCAGTATATGTAGGGTTAGTGTGTGGGTGGCACATATGTTGGCGTTGAACAGATAGTCCATATACTGTAATAATACACTAGCATGCCATTTGTAGCTGTAGCTGTGTTCACATTGATTGTGGTGATGCACTTACACACAGGTGTATGCTACTCTGTGCCGTGGCATGCCTGTAGAGCCTGCTATGCCATACAGACTGTTATGTTTGTCTGTGTGCTTGTGATGGTGTCAGTTGTGCCTTGTTATGTATCAGTTACATCCCAGTATGTCAACTGAGATCTTTACCCCATAGGGATTGTCTACAGAGCATTGTTAGAGGCTGCTGTACTATACACCTGCGTTACATACCATTGATTGTTTGGTATCCTGTGGCCCAGTCTGTCTTTACTATTGTACTACTTGATGGCCTTGGCCTGGACAGCAACATTTGTTAACATTTCTGGACTACTGTATTACTATACCTGTTTCACAGTTGCATTACTCAGTTTATATGGATATCCGTGTCTAAACAACTATATAACATGGCATATACAACTGTAATAGTACACAAATAAAGCTTCCCCATTTATGCACACCTGTGTGTGGTGTTATAGCATTTGATTTCTTTGTGGGTATATGTTGCAAGCAATGAATATCATTTGTATGGGTGGCACATACAGTCTCCAGTTGGTAAGGTGGTAACTGTAGGAATAGTGGCTGTTCTATATTGTGTGCACATACTACATATGTAACTTAATGTACATTTCTCTGCATGTGTATGTGTAGTTACATATATATGTATATCTGTATCTGCATATATGTGTCTGTGTATATGTCTCCTAGGGATGCCCATGCTGTGTCTGGTCCTGGTTATATTGTAGTGTATTGCAGGGGGGTGGGCGTGTTTGGCTGTTGGGGGGGTATACCTATTCGTACAAGACGTATATTGTTTGGGCCCTCTCAACTCCATTAACGTTGCATGTGGACATATATGTTTTTGTTATTTCCCCATTGTTATCTAAGGATGTATGTCCGTATATACTTATATATATATATCTATATATCTATATATATATATATATATATATATATATATATATATATATATATATATATATCTTATATATATATCTTATATATATATATCTGCTGACATATATATATATATATATATATATATATATATATATATATATATATATATATATATCTATATATATATAACCTCCCGTATATATTTAGACATATAGATGTAGACATAAATATCTATATATGTAAGCATTTGCATGTATATATGTTCATATCTGTTTATATGTATATATTTCTATATACATATATATATATATATATATATATATATATATATATATATATATATATGTTGTATCTGTATAGATAGTAATATATTTACACACACACATACATCAAAATGTTGGAATACATTCTCTGTACTGTTGAAAGACTGGGCTGGATGATATGTTTTTGAAAACATCAGGGTTATGTATATCTGACATGGCTTAGTGGTATTTCACTTTGGCTATGGTGTGCAGGGTCCTGGGTTCGAGCCTTGCAGAGGCTATTTATTTTGTTGCTGGGCAGAATACAGGCCGTTGGATACAGAGTGATTAAGGCACTTTAAAACAGTTGTAAGCAGGTTTGCATGGGTTCATAGGTTCATACTAGGCTATCTGCCCTGGGGCAATTATAAGCCTAGCCCGATTCTGTATGGCTTACGCCACCCCTTGATTTGAGTATACTGTGCCCTTTAGTTTACTGTGCCTTTGTCTAATAGTGACACGGGAGTAATCCCTGGGACAAACCTACGATCCCCCATCCACCTATCGAGATTCTTCTTGAAGAGATTCAGTGAGGTGCTCTGCCTCACATGAACTGGAATTCTATTCCAGAGCGAAGGGAGCCTCTGGGTTATGAACCTGTCCCTCCAGCAAGTTCTATTCATTTATGTGCTGAGGTTCAAATCCCTCGAGTGTGTGGCTCTAAGGGATTTAGATTTACTGAGGTGGAGCATGTCCATTAATTCTGGATTTGACATAGCTTTGTATGTCAGGCATAGATCGCCTCGAAGTAGGAGGTATGCAACTGAGTACAGCTGGAGTTTTTTCAACCGAGCAGCATATGGCGTCTGTTTGAGACCCTTGATCCTCTTGGTGAGATACTTTTGGGGTCTTTCCAATTGCTGCTGGTGTCGGGTAAGGTACATCCCAAAAAGGGCATTGTATTCTATGATGGGCCTGATGAGGGATGAATAAAGGGGCACGATTACCTCTCTTGATCTAGATGTGAAACCCTTCGTGATGAGGTGGGCTATGTAGAAGATCTTTCTAACCACTTTGGCAATGTGGTTTTCAAAGGAGAGATTGCTATCAACTTGGGTCCCCAGGTCCCTAATAACTTTCTCTGTACTTAATGGGTTTCCACCTATGTGGTAATTTGTGGGCACATTGTTTTTGCCAAAGGGTATGACTATACATTTTTTGGCATTTAGCTTTAAACCATGGCGCTGGCACAAGTTATCTGTCTCTGAGAGACCTTTTTGAAGGATGTTTGTGTCAGCTGGAGAGTTGATTATGGCGCCCAGTTTGCAGCCATCTGCGAACTTGGTGAGCCATAGTCCTCCCACGTTTGCCTGTACCTCGGAAAAGTATATACCGAACAAGAGTGGTCCCAGGACAGAACCTTGTGGGATGCCACTTTGACGGTTTGAGTCTGACATGGCTCCAGCAACTCTCACTCTGTGGGTTCTGTCTTTGAGCCAGTTTGCGACCCATCTTGTGACATAGGGGTTTATATTTAAGCTGGATAGCTTATCTATGATGCCGGAGTGGGGTATTGTGTCAAATGCCTTTGCAAGGTCCAGTTAGGCTGTGTGGACTACCTTCCCTTCATCTATGGCTTTGGTGACTGTTTCGAAGAAGTCAACCAGGTTCAAAAGGCAGGATCTGCCCTTGACAAAGCCGAACTGGGTAGGATCTAGTGTCTGTAGGTCCCCAATGTCTTTGTTTATGAGCTCCATGACGGTCCTCTCCATAGCCTTGCAGACTAAGCTAGTCAGGCTTATGGGGCGATAGTTTCCAGGGTCCATAGAGGCTCCACCTTTGTGAAGTGGGACCACTATTGCTGTACGCCATTCTGTGGGCACATATCCTGTAGTGAGGCTGAGATTGTATAGCTGTTTTATTTGAGGGATTAGTTCCTCTTAGAGTTCATGTAGGACGCAACCTGGGACGCCATCTGGTCCCATGGAAGCAGTGTTTTTTGCTTTGGAGAGGGCAGCCTTCACCTGAGCATCAGAGATGTTTGGGAGGCAGCCCTCTGCGGATAGATACTTGCTCTTTTGGGGAGGGGTGGAGAAGTTTGCACTGAACCTGTCTGCCAGGATATTGGCAATGTCTGTGGGTTCAGTGTATTTTTTGTCGTTTAGAATCAACTCAGAACAAGTCTGGGAGTTGCATCCCAGGTTTCTAACATAACTGAAAAAAGCCTTATGATTGTCTTTGGTGTCCTGTGCAATTTTTCTCTGAAAGCTGGCCTTGGAGGATTTTATGAGGGATCGTAATTTTTTGCTAGTACTGATCAGAGATGCCTTCCCTATTAGGGATTTTGCTCTATCATGTAGAGCTTCCTCTTTCTGTTGTACAGTTTATTTATGGCAGGGGTCCACCAGACTGGATGCCTGCCTTTGGATGATTGGGTCTTGGTTTTGTTTGGGATAGCATGATCCATGCATTCCTGGAGATGTCCGTAGAATGCGTTTATATAGGATTCTGCAGTTTGGGCCGTAGTTTTCACTGGCCCTGGGGTCTTGAAGGATCCCACTTCAGTTTTGAGAAGTGAGAAGTTCACTTTTGAGAAGTTTTTCACTGTGGTTTTCTGGGCTGGGGGTGGGGTCGGGATGTGGACATCCAGTGAAATAAATTTATGGTCTGATCTTACCAATGAGGGATATACTTCTGGTGTGGAGCATAGAGTCCCCATGTTGGTAATGATCAGGTCTAGTATGTTGTCCCCTCTTGTGGGAGTGGTGACTAGTTGTTCCATAGCATTTAAGTTTATAATTTCCAGGAACCTTTGGGCTAAGGTGCTGGGGCTTGAGTAGTGCTCCCAGTCAATGTTTGGGTAGGCAAAGTCATCCAATATAATGGTGTTCGGAGAGATCTTCATGTTCTCCAATGTTTTCAGGAAAGCCGAGTGGGATTCCTGACTTTGAGAGGGTTGTCTGTAGGATGCTATAAACTGAAAAGCAGTCTTGCCCACTGTTAGTTGCACATGGATGGTCTCCGATACTTCGTGCAATGCCACTAACCTGGAGGTGTGGATATCCTTGATAAATATGGAAACTCCCCCTCCTTTTGTGGTTCGGTCTGGGTTTTGGGGCCGAAAAGCAAGATATGAGGTATAGCCTGGTAGTGCTGGGGTGCTCTCTGGAGCCTTGAACCAGGTTTCTGTCACTGCACAGATATCGATGTTCTCCATACTGAGGAGAGCTTCGAGTGCATCTTGAGGTTAA
The DNA here is from genome assembly GCF_019279795.1 of Protopterus annectens. Lineage (NCBI taxonomy): Eukaryota > Metazoa > Chordata > Ceratodontiformes > Protopteridae > Protopterus > Protopterus annectens. Next base: position 158,840,813 of record NC_056729.1, on the reverse strand, counting down.
GACTTCTGGCGTTTAGCAGCATTACCCTTAGTTTCTTGTTCCTTGTGCTGTCTATGGGGTGGGTTTGACTTTTGAGCCTTGCCTAAAAAGGCACTATGGGGTGGCAAGAGCCTTTGCCAATATCCGAAAGTCCAGTGGTGACAGGTGCAAGCCGTCCCTAAGCGAAACGTGGCTTGTCGAGCATGTCATCCCAGGCTGACAGACACTGGATCCCCTTTGAATGACACCAAAATTTTAGCCAATTGTTAAAATCGATCATTTTGTCTTTGTACTGTGGCATCATTCTAGGTGAGGGTAAGATGCTGCTCAAGGTCAGGGTCATACCAGCCTGGGCTACATGATCAGAGAGCTCCTCTATGTCTCTTTTCATGTAGTCCAGGGAGTGCGTCTCAGGTCATTCACACCAGCATGTATAATGACTGAGTCATATTTGTATTTGCTTTGGAGTGACCTGAGTGCTTTTGTTATGTGGCGGATCCTAGCACCCGACAGGCAGCTCACCGTGACCTTCTCTTTATTCAGCCTGGTGGCGGACGTCAGTGTGTCTGACAATAGAGTCACCTATTACAAGAGTATCAGGTGTGTTATTCAGCCTTAAGGGCTGTGGCTGCTTGGCACACTGACTTTGTGGGCTATGTGTTGTGCGTGTTTTGTTTTGAGGTAGCGTTTGCTTGGATGTCTGCTTTGGAGGTCTCTGTTGCTTAGGTAGATTTTTATTTAGAGCCTCTGAGTATGTTTTTGTGCATTTATGTGTTTGGTTCACTGATGTGGTGGGACTATGTGATACTGGAATTGTGTTGTGTGGGGTTACCTTCTCCTCCTGACTGGTTACACCAGTTTTGAGATGAGAGCTCAGCCTCCAGTTTGGCTAAATAGTTGCATCTCTCACATATATTTGAACCTGTTTGGAGGAGGAGAGGGTTGTCCGTGTACATGAGACAGTTGTAACATTGCCTCAAAATTCCCAGATTCACCAGCTGGACTGGAGAGGAAACCATTGACTGACCTTTGGACATGCTAGAGTAATATAGGTAAACTGAATTTAAGATGGACCAATAGAGGACAGGGTAATCATAGAGAGTATAAGAGTAAGTAATGCTTATGGTTTAATAGTGCTAACTTGTAGGATTACTTAATTGGACCAGTGAAGGGCCTTAGAATGAGAATATGGTGTTTAAATTGAGAGATAGAGCAGTTCTAAGAGAAAAAGTGAAGAGCAAACTTTGTGGAGCCAGGAATAGTTTAAACCCAATTAGGCGGCGCTGCCCGCTGTTGCGCTATGCACAAAAACGCACAAAACTGCGCAAAAGAGGGTTTTAAGAGAGGAAGATGAAGGAGTTTTGGAATTGACCCAAAATGGCCAATAAAACTACAGTTTCAAGTCAGTAACCACTCCCACAGGGGCAAGCAGGCTGCTCAATGTTTTTCACTGCCACTGATCAACAGAGAGACTTCCCTTTAGCCCAAGCAAAAAATGGCCATACAGAAACTTACAAACAGTTCAAGAACAGTAAGCCTGTAACTGAACTTTTTTAAATCTCAGAAAAGTGGGAAAAAAGCAAGATTTTTTTTGTTTTTTTCAGAGATAGCAGAGGTTCACAAGTATCAACAAGTTATAACAGTGCAGTAAATGACCCCACACAAGAGTGCTAGGCCAAAGACAGATAAAATGCAAGTTTTGAGAAAAAAACGATTTTAAAAATAAGTGCAAACAGGAAATTCAGTAAACAGCTCTAGGTTGTGCTCTAAATACAGTTACTAATGCAGAAATCAAGTTTAACCAGCCAGAAAATGCTCAAAATAGGCGGCTATGCAAAAAAACTTAGCAAATAAACAGAGGAAAAATACTTAAAATCTCAAAAGTGGCTCCTTTCTTCTCTCAGCATTTTCTCCTCTTGGTGGGTGCTTCACCAACAACCAACAAGCCTGAAAAGACGCCAAAACCACAAGGCAACCATGTTTGCATGGAGGTAAGCACTGCTAACTTCCGGTTACAGTTTCTTATACTCTGTTAGCTTCTGAATTGCTTAACCTGTGTAGGCATTGTTTACCCCTGTGCAAACAGGCTTAAACCTGCTTACTGCTGCTTAAAAGTGCTTACTCCTGCTTAAACCCATGCTAATTTCTTTAAAAGAAAAGAAAAAGGGGTTGATAGGAAAGTGGTGAAAAGATGGGCACAAAGAGGGAAAGACAGTAGGGAAAATCACCAGGGATGTGCAGGAAGGGTGTAGGTAAGGTCCATAGCTGCACATTTCATCTACAGCAACAGCTGTGCATATACACTGAATTTGGAGGTTGACTTGGAAACTCAAACCCCTGTGAGTGGGTGAGGACAACAGTAATATGTTGTGATGCCAGTTAGAACAGATTGCATGTGTCCAGTGGACATGTGTGTGAAATGGACAGCTATGTATGGGGCGAGATTCTTTTGTGGGAACAGATTGCCCTTTTTTTCAGGTGAGAGTGGGATGTTGGGGAGGGGTAGTAGGTATATTTGGGGAGGTAGGTTCAGTAGGTTAACAGACAAGACAAACAAGACACATACAGGGGAGGTATATGACACATGTGGGGAGTAAACACCTTGATGGGGAGGGGTGTTGGGATATAGGAAGCCCACAAGCTCCATAGTGGTAACACTGGGACTGAGGTACTTAACCATGGGCAGTCACCACTGCACCTTCACAGCCCCGAAGGTGGCTGTGCTGGGGGCTGAGTCACAGAGCCAGGCTGACTCTCTTATTGTGACATGCAGCCCTTGAGCTGGTGTAGAAGATCACCAAACTGCTGGTTGATCTCTCTGCACAGCACAGCCCCGACCTGGTGATGGGTGACAAGTGCCTGTCAGCGCCCACTCCCGGGGTGGGGTGAGCCCCATCCCCTGAGGTGGTTCTACCCGAAGGTGGTGCAGGACCGACAGACAGGGATGTCCTGGGTTGGGTCCCAGACATTCAGGTGCCTGGTGCCACTGCCAGCTGAGGGGTATAGGTGTGTCCGCTGGGTCCGGCCTTCCCAAGCGTGATATAGTGTTTAGATTTCATCATCATAAGTGGGTTTGTAACAGTCAACACATTCCAGAGTTAGGTATAACAGCATGCATAGCTATTCCCATTAACCCAGACACCAGATACGGAACAGTTGCATGGCAAACAGAACACATGCATATATGGGACCACAGTGGTAATAAGAACAGTATGCAGGTACATTGATGGCACCATGCCACCAATGTTGGAATAATTCAATATAGCATGTACATGGGAACCATTAAAATATTTATCAAACAATTGGACATTATCAGAGTCATTACATTCCATTTGGGGTGGGTATGTTGATTATCGTTGGAGATATGGTGGGGGGGGGAGAAAGATGTCAATTAACAACTAGTATATTCCTGTAGCCCACATTACTTTCCTAGTCAGTACTGTTATCGTATCTTACAAGTCTTACTACACTACACTATAGCCTTAGTTTGGGCAGTGATATGGCTGTCGTCATTGTTACACATGAACAAGTTTTACCTGCAGTATACACCACTTACCTGGTATATGTGGATAGACTGTTAACACTAACTAACTGTTTGTACACATACTCCCGGATTCTGGGTTGATGTTTTACACATAACTATCCAACTCTTACTGCACAGACTATGGCCATGTGTTGACCACATGCTGGTGTGCCGGGACATATCTAGACTATTGCACTCTTCCACCTTTAGTGACCTGACACACACATATACACGCTTTCCTACACAGTTATATTATGTAGCACAGTGTGGGTGACAGTGACCAGTGATACTTTATTATTCAGAGAGACTGCAACACTCACAATTCCCTACAATACCAGAATGAATAGTACCAGTACAGGTTATAATGGTCTGTATTCCTCAGCACAGTGTTTGTATCCAATGTACCTGTGGAAGCAATGTTTGTTAGCACTACTTGACTGTTGTCACAGAAAGTTCCAGATTACACATTAGTATTATGCACATACATCTCACTCTGTAGATGTACACACTCTGGTCACAACTTGACAACATGGGAGTGTAGATGGGACATACTTGAAATATTACTCTCCTAACCATTTTGGGGATTGCTACAGTGACAGGTGTGTTCTCATAGATGTTTGACAATCACTTGTATTCCCTGTTTGCTGACTAAACATCTGTGATCATCCCACAGACTTACCAGGGGGACAGGGGGACAGGCAGCAGATATGGGCACATATACTGGACATTCTGGCCTCATTTGTACAGTTGTGGGGTATGATTCTGTATGCAGCCTAATTCCACTCCCGGGATTCAGACCATGGCTGTGTCTGCTACAGCTTAAACACTGTCCATCACAGCTGTGTCTGCTATATGGATATTGCTGTGTATCTCCTATCTGCTTTCTGTCTTATTAATCCCCTGTGCTTTTGCATTCTGACCTTGTATTACAACACTCTTATACAGATTTCCTAGACAGTTATATGTTGTAGGACAGTGTGGGTGACAGTGATGTGTAATACCTCATTATTCAGAGCAACTGCATATCATTCTTGTATTTCTGGGCACAGTGTTGGTATCTGACAGACCTGTGAGCGGAATGTTTATTAGCACTACCTGAATGTTCCCACACACAGTACAAGATTGCACATTACTATTATGCAAATGCATCTCACTCTGTTACTGTACACACTCTGACCACAGCTTGACAAGCTGGGGTGTAAATGGGACATATGTGGCTTCTTACTCACATAAGGTATTGGGGAGTTGCTAGTGTACCAGCTTTGGTCTCATAGATGTGTGTCAATCAGTTGTATTTCCTGTTTACTGCCTATATGTCTGGGATCATCCCACTGATTTCCCAGGGGGACAGGTTGATAGGCAACAGATATGGGCCACTTTATTGAACATTCTGGACATATCTGTACAGTTGGGGGTATGATTCTGTATGCAGACTACTACCACTGGCAGGATTCGAACCGTGGCTGTGTGTGCTAAAAAAAAAAACAGTTCACACCTCAGTTGCATGTGCAATTCAGTTTTTGTTGTCTGCATTTTCCCTGTTTACTGTCTATGTGTCTCTCAGTTGTACTGAATGGCCTCTGGGGATTACACCTGTCATATACAGGCATTCATACACATTCAGTTTATGGTGCATGGTGTGGGTGGCAGAGTCCTTACTACAACAGTACTATTACATGACTGCAAATCTACATTACCATATGATACCAGAATATGCACATGCAGTCCAACAGTTACACCTGTTTTATCAGGCTATTACAATGTTATTGACGTACAAACAATATGAGACTCTTCCTGCCATATTCTCTGGTATATGCAGTACTTGCCTTGAAGAAGGCAATTAATTTACTACTACTAATTTTAGTTTTATTTCCTATGACACTAAATGCATCAGTATTACTGATCTGCCTCGAGTCGCAACTTTGCCAGGTGACTGATGGGGGCCTCCTTGTTCGCGGCCCACTCCATTGCAGCTGTGGGGGACATAAGATGAATACTTAGCCATACATATCCATGATATACCTGAGCTGGCAATTATTACACACATACTGGGGTGATACTTACACATGACTGGAACATCCCTTGTCACTCTAGCCTCTTGGAGCCACTCCTCCAAGAGGCCCCCCCCTTATGCCACTTCAGGTCAAAATAGTGGTGCCTGACCTGCTCACCAGTTCGGGGTATGGCAGTGCACTGGTGAGGTCATGGGCAAGATGGTCCCAGATCTCTGCTTTATATTGGGAGCCCTGGTACTGGCCCTGCAGCAGTCTCTGATCATGGTCTTTGAGAAGGAGTCCTGCCATGACCTTGAACTCCTGGATGCACCAGCACTGCGCCTGAAAGTGCACACCTTCTCCCCTTACTGCCATAGTGCCTGCAAGGGGAAACTACAACCAGTTATGAGATGTATTCTCACCTCTTGGGTTTAAGTAGGGCCGATTTCCCACTTTTCCATGATTGGCAGGTTTTGAAAAGGCTACACTATGGGCAAGCCTGCTTACCTACGGTTGGCATTGTTTAAAGGGGTATACCACTGTGCACAATGAGTTAGCTGCCCTACACATTGCATACACCTCCTAGGCTGCCCTGTGAAATGCTTAGTGGTGCTTACATTAAACTTTACATTATAATTCCTTTTTGGCATTGTGTTATTATTCATTACACCTTATATGTATGCCTGGTATCCATGATTAATATGTATGTACACTCTATGGGGTCCTTGTGTTTTATTGGGGACTTCAACACTCTATTATAATTACTACTCACTTCTGGGCTTACTGCTGTACTCCACTTCACATATTTATGTTATGTAGTGGGTTATGGAACATATGACTGTATACTGATTCCTTTTACAGGTTCAGTTTTGTTTTACTATAGCAATGACATGTTTGCTGATACCTCATTCTTCTGTACTTCTGTAATGGCTTGGTGGTTAACTACTGTGACTATGGTGTATAGGGTCCTGCTTTCGAGACCTAAATGGCTGTTTATTTTGTTGATGGGCAGAACAAGGGCCATTGGATAAAGAGTGATTAAGGCGCATTTGAGCATTTGTAAGCAGGTTTGCACGATGGTAAGCACTGCTAACCTGCCATTACATCTCCTTGGGAGATAGCTTTACAATTGCTTAACCAGTGTAAGCATTGCTTACCGCCGCGCAAATGGGCTTAAGCCCACTTACTAGTGCTTAAATATACTTACGACTGCTTATAGGTGCTTAAACCTGCTTACTAGTGCCTTATTCATTATGACACTCATACCTCACATGTGCATTTACTACAGTACTCCAGTTCATGAAAATATGTTATTTAGTGGGTTATGCAACATAAATATTGCTCATAACATGCTTTGCCATGGTAAATGGAATGTGCTGCAGTGGGACTCAAACCGGAAATGCCTGTTTGCAAGGCAAATGCTCTGCCCATTACACTATTGCTATGCTGATTCATTTTCATATATCTTCCTTGTTATCCTCTTCAGCCATTTACGCTGCATTAAACATAGCTAAGCGATGGCCACACCCGCGCACCTACGGTTAGCTTTAATCAGATTTAAAAAAAAAAATAAAGGGTTTCTTCATTTTATTTATATATACTGTTGCTGTTGTACACAAGGAGGACTGTTGGTGGAGATATGCAGTCACCTATGAGCGGTCTCACTCATTTCATACCCCTTTCTGCTGTTCTTCATTGCAGGGGTGTGTATATTCTGAGAGCTTTGCTCTCAGACATACCCCCTGCAATCTTACATGCTCCGTGTAAGCCTAGGAGCTTAGGCAGCACACCTCATTACTATGCATGGCGCACTGCCATCCTGCTCCTAAATAGCCACCTACTTGCAGGACTAAGCTAGTCCTGCACGGAGGAATAGTAAATCCAGGGGTTTGTCTTTATTTAATGATGTTAACCAATGTTCTGGTATTATTTTAGTAAAGTAGAAAGTTTTATGTTCACAGATATTAATTTTGCATTTTAGTAGTATGCTCTTAATTTTGTTCAATTGTTTTGTGCATATTCCTAAATCTATATACATTTTATTGGCAATAGCTTTTTCTTGAATATTGGTTATAGCTACTGTCTGCTTCTGTTTTATTTTTGTATTACTTTATTTTAGTATTTCATCCTAGTGATAGCAAATTGTATTTCATAGGTTTAATTTATGTAGGTAAAATTTTTACAGAATATGACTGTCTATTTTTTATGAACAATGTGTTAATTTTTTCTACATGAGAACTGGTTGTGTTATTGTGATTGGTCTTCGAGCGAAATCCTGTTTGATGTGTAAACACTGATAATAAATGTCTGATGATAAAAACATCTACACTTTGTACCTCATATAGGTACTTCCATGCCCCTTTCGCTCACGTAGGCTGATGTTCAAGCTTGAACTTGAATATGAATTGGACAAGCAACTGGGGTGCGAGTGTGGGAGGGTGGGAGTGTAGACAAGGATAGTCATCAGGAAAGAGATTTAAGTTTAGGGGGTGGGAGTGGAGATTTAGGGTTAGGGAGCAGGAAGGGTGTTTTGGGGTTAGGGAGCAGGAGTGCAGTTTTAAGAAAGGGAGTTATCAGGGGATTTAGGCTTGGGAAGTGGTGTTGGAGTTTTAGCATCAGGGAACAAGGACTTAGATTAGGAACTGAGTGTGAGTTTTAGGGTTAGAATTAGGTGTCTGTTATTTTTAAAGAGATGGGTCTTGGGAAGGCTAAGTAGATATGGGAGATTGGGCTAGTGGGACTTAGAGCACTATCATTTTTGAATAAGTGGCAGCAAGCAAGTCTGTCGAGAGTTGCATGTGTGCACTTGTAGTACACGTCAGGATAAGTTATTTTTACATTCATTCATTTATTTTCCATCACCCACTATATCCACTTCATTGTTGCAGGGTAACCAAACTAATTCTATCACTGAATGGAAGTCAAGAAGAGAAGTTATTCCTGTATATTATGCCAGTTCATAACAAGATAGAAATTCTCTTTCACTATCATATTGCAGACACACCACCATGAGGTTTACCATGTGGCCTATTACATTTGTCTGGGTTGTGGGAGAAATCCTGATAATCCAATGAAATTCCATGTCCGTGCAGGCATAATAAGAGTATGTAAACCACATGAGAAAGTACCCTAGCTGAGAGTCAAACTAGGTAACCAAAAACTATGCTAGACATTTTTCCACTTTACCATGTTTTACCTCTTTATCTCTCTCTCTCTCTCCCTCTCTCTCTCTCTCCCTATATATATTTTATATATATATATATATATATATATATATATATATATATATATATATATAGCTTCACTCTGCCGTGTTTAATGTGGATATGTATGTATATGTGGGTCTACTTCAGTAAATTGAAATACCATATAACTGACTATTAAAAAAGTGAGAACAAAACACCAAAGTTTCACGAGTGAAACTTCACATTACTGACATTCAGACAAATGAATATTTGAAATGCTGACAGTCCAAGGTGAGTGGAACAGGAAATATGTTAATTTCTGCACTGTAGTGCGATCTCAGAGTTGCTATACTTAATTTGCAGAGATGTTGCCCCCCCCCCTCTCCGCATCAACATTTTATTTGGAATTGATTAGTTGTTTTTTTAATTTTAAAATTCCTGCTGAATATTTATGTCATGCTATAGTTTACATCATGAATATTCAGTGGGATTTTGTTTGGCTTTGGGGTTCTGGTTGTTGGATGTGTAAATTGCACATCTGTAGTTTGTGCTATTCATAATTGTTTGTAGGTGATAGATGTTGCTATAGATTATTACTATTTTCATACCTTTCTGAGGTGATTTCTGACTATCACTGGAGCTTCCTGTAAGGCATCCGTTTAATTGTGTTAGGTACCAAGTATGCATTTTTAAAGATACAGCTTGATATTTACATAGGACGACTTTAGAGCTGTGCGGTGAATATAGTGGATGCTTTATACAGTTGGGTAAATGAAAGTTGGGTATTTGAGGTTTCAGTGTTTTGAAATTTCGGCAATATGGTCTCGGATATTTAAAAGTCGGTTATATGGTATTTCAAGTTTGCGAAGTAGACCCGTAGATGTATGTATGTGTGTGTGTGTGTGTGTATATATATATATATATATATATATATATATATATATATATATATATATATATATATATATATAAATATATATATTCATATCTATCTATCTATAGGGTTACCACCTGTCCCACTTTGCGAGGGATAGTCCCTCTTTGGGCAGTTGTGTCCTGCAAAAAAATTGTAAAAATGGCAAATGTCCTGAGATTTTAGGACAAAATTATTTCCTATATTTTATGTAATAGTTGCATAAAACAGTTATTCTGTATCTGAACCACTTAAATGTTATAAGAAACAGAATAAGCAACAAAAACATTACAAGAATAAGCTTTTATCTAGGCAAAAAAGTGAAGTTCTGTTCTTCGTACTAGCTGGGAGTATGTTTCAGCCTCCAAAGTCTGACGTTTGTACCAAAAATGCCCCACTGTGGGCATTTGAAAAGATGGCAACCCTATCTATCTATCTATCTATCTATCTATCTATCTATCTATCTATCTATCTATCTATCTATATTATGTGTGTGGTTGCACTTCACTTGACTGAGTATTGGTCCAGCCTGGCAGTGGAGTGTGTTTTTAGCCAACTTTGACTTTTGAGTGGTTGCTTGTGCTTTGCTCAAACCAGTGCACTATTAAGAGTACAGCACAATAGTTTGCAGTTGGGTTACCAAAGAGTTGTTGAACACAAAGTAAATGTTTGCTCTCCCATTCTGAAATATGAGTTGTACAGCTCCCCTCTTTTTTGCAGTTGTAATGTGTGCTCTTTACTTCGGTGGTATATTTTAACTGTTCTAATCAGAAAATTACTTTTACTAGTGTTAGTTATCTACTACAGTAGATTTAAAATGAACTCATCTCATTAAAATCCACTATTTTTTTTTTTATTTTCAGTTGTTTCCTCCACTCCTGCTATCCATCTGAGCGTCTACCAAACTGCTATTGTATCACAGCTCAGTAATGGCAGGGCTGTCATGTCATGTAGGCATCTGTCAAAGGCACTGTTGCCTAATCTATAATAATTTTCCCATGCATTTTGTATAGTATTGAAGAAGCTGAAAGTTAGAAAACTACAGGAATGTCATTCACTTCCACAAGTGATGTGAACATTCAAATGATTCTGTCACATCCCGTCCCTTAGATGTATGCATTGCCCTTCATGTCCTACAACTATCACCATGGAAGATTAATATTAATTTTAAGCTTCTCTGAGATATATGCCTCTATCTTCACTCAGAAACAACTGAGTGGGCACAGCTTCATTTTTTCTCTCCCCCTCTGTAACTCAGGCATCTCATGTCTATAATACATTTTTGCCATGGAGCTGATAATAAGTGAGTTAGTGATGTATAGCAGTTTCTGTACTGTTCACTGAATAATGACATTTTAGTTGAAAACGTTAAGCCAGGAAGCCCGGAATCATGATATTACTGGAACAAAAGGTTGAGATGAAACATAATCCATTAAGATGTTGTTTACATAGCTTCTATCAAAAGTGTAGACTTGTTTTCTCAGATCTTCCCATACAAATGCAATCAGTCCCTTCCTGTAGCATGCACCTGTGCCACCCAGCTATAGTTACTGAAGTCACCACGCTGCCCATCACCCATTTCTGCCACAGCCAGTGATCAGCTATGTAATTTTTCTAAAAAAATATGATGCACTTTTGTTAACAGTAGCATAGTCTGTTGTGATCTGAGAGAGACAATGCAGGTATATGAAATGTGCTTTATGTCATTGAAACATCCCATATATTGCACAGGGACAAAGCTAACTTCCATGTAATCAGCCAGTCAATCATTTATTTATCTGTTTATTTATTAATTATCAATTTTACATTTGTAATCTGGGTAAGTCTATTTGTCCAAGGGTCATTTTTGGTCATGACTCAAGCAAAGGCAGTATGTGAACTGAAACGTACAGAAATAAAAAAATACAAAGGTAAAACAATATCATGTTTTTTTTCTACACACACACACACACACACACACACACACACACACACACACACACACACACATACACACACACAACGTTTAGACAAATATATCTCTCTCTTCCTTAATCTTAACCCCATTCCCCAGCAAATGTCCCACTCCCATACACAGTTTAACTCACTCTAACCCTTACCAAAGATATCCCTGGACAAAATTGATTTGTTCCCAAACCTCATTTGTTTCAGTCCTCCTCAAAAATACACAATGACACCAAATGGCATTTGACAACCTTTATTAATCTCTCACATAACTTCATCACATTATTTCAAATATTAATTGTAACAAGAATGACCTGGTAACCACAACATGTAAATCCTTATAAAATACAGCAGGGCACTGTAGCCCGCTCACCCTGCCTGAATAAATAGCATCCATTCTTCCTATCACTTACTCTTATCAATCAAGCAGCTTCCTACAGCTCACTTTCATTCCCAAAGCTCATTGCATCAACACCCAACACCAAGAGGGGAACAAAAGAGGGACAAGCTTGCCCCTCTTCTCCACCAGCCAGCCTGACCACATGCTATTCCCCCTCTCTTACAAAAGAACTTTCACCAAACCTTCTAAAAATAAACTTAAATGTATGTTTAACAAATCTAAAGCAAACTCATTTAATTGCACACCATCAGATCTTTAAACCAAACTGGGTCCCTGACATCAAAATCTCCATGATCTATTACATACACAAACAATGCTGCTAACTGCCACACCAGCCCTTTAGTTAATAAACCTGTGTGCATGCTACAAAGATTTAAAACTAGCAATGTACCTGTAACACAAACATGGTAAAATCTCCAACCATACAATCTACATGCCTGGATAAAACATCTGCAACATAAACATATCCTCCCTTATCTTCTCAACCAACTGCTTCTTAGAAATCATTCCCAAATCATTACCAGCCAAATGTATCACCAATATTTAAGGAAGTCCCATCCATGACCGTATCACTTCAATTTCATCCATAAGCTGAGTCCACCTAAGACCTCTAATCCCACACCAACTGACTGTCTACCCCAACTGACACAAAACCCTAATCCTTTTCATCTGTCCTAGCTGATGTCTTCTTCACTACCCAATGGATATACAAATGGCACAAGATGACAATTTCCTTTCCTGAAAGACAAAAAAAATATTAATTGTCACTTGAATCCATTACCTAATATAAGATAAAAAGGAATTGGAAGATCACGTTCCCACTGTCAGGATGATCTCAATGGATCCACCTTCCCTTTCCAAAGCCAAACCCTACCAATACAAAAACAATGACTTGAAAACCTCTCACCTGGAATACCCATACATCGCTGCACCCTTCTTATTACATGTACAACCCTCTCAATCAAAAAACTAATTCCTGAGGGCTCCCCACGAGTCCACATCAATTCCACAGCTCAACTCACTGGACAAAGCCCCTCACTCCTGTCCTTCCCAAGAACTATCTATGTGCCCTTTCCTAACTGATGTTTTTTAGACCTACATAGCCAAATGTGCACTAACGCCAGGAAAACCATAACATCTCCCCAAACTAATGACTCTAAAAGTTCTGACACCCAAAATGCCCCAGAAAACATCCATAAACACAAAGTAACCCACAAACATTAATCTGCTGACTCACCCTTTCAATATGGGATTTGAAAGAAATGCCCTATTTATACACTAAAGAAGGGATGGGCCCAAAATGTCTCTTCAACAGCCAATGCATATCTATATTCACTCCAGCCACTCTACGCCATCCTCTAAACATACACCCCACCATCCAGGACTTTGTAAAATCATACAGACCAGCCACCTGCGCAAATATTCTAATCACTGCCAAGTCCACCATAACTGATTGCACTACCATACCCTGCTCCCAAGTCTGAGCCAAGTATCACAACAATAGTTCCTCAGGCAAAACCCCTTCATCCTCAGGCAACTGCAAAATAAATTTATTGAAATCATATAATGCCCTACCATATGGTCTCCTGGTAGACACTGCCCAAGACTGCGGCACCAACCTCCTGATTACATCAATCTAAGATGCCACAACTCGGCTGGCAACACCATCAGCTCTTCCTTCACCCCTGGGGCCAACTGTCAGAACCTGGAAAACTGAAATCGAGACAAACTGTCAGCAATCTTATTCCTAACCCCTGCCACATGCATACCTCTGAATGAAAAATTTATTAACAAACTCAGCAAAGTCAACTTATGTAAAATCAACAATAACGATTCAGATCTCACAATCATTGCTTGCAAAACTCGCACCACCACCATATTATCTGAATTAGAAATTACCCTCTTTCCCCTCATTTGCCTCTGACAAACTACTGACACAACCCAGATTGGCATTAACTCCAAAACGGCAACATCTCTTTTCCACTCATCCTTCCACTCTACCGGCCAATAAGCCGCAAACCATTACCCTCCAAAAAATACACCCATTCCAATATCCCCAGCTGCATCCATAAACAACTGCAGTTTCTCTTGACCAACCCAATCTGTCTGCAAAAAAGCGACACCATTAAACCGCTCAAAAAAGGACAACCAAAGTGCCAAATCTGCCTGTACTAACTTGTTAATCTTGACCCAATGATGTTTGCTCTTCCCTCCTTTTAACAAAAAAGGCCACTGAACTACAAAAAATACACTCTGGATGAATTGCCCACCATGCAAAATTCAGAAGCCCTACAAGCTCCATAACCCACACCTTTTACTTGCATGCCACCATCCAATCTTCTCCTTAAATTGGGCTATCTTATCAGCCGGCAAGCAAATCAACCCACGTACTGCATCCACCAATAAAACCAAGAAATCAACATCTTAGATCGGTCTTCCAACTTCTACTGCCAATGGGACCCCCAACTCATCACACATCCTAAAATCTCTCGTAAACCTTCAAACGCTCCATCAAATCCCTCACCTACTATCAGGAAATCATTCAAGTAATGCACGGCCCTCTGTGTATCCAACCACTGCTGCCAAACCTAATGAAGGACGGTGCTAAATTTCTCGAAAATAGTGCAGGCTACAGAGCATCCCATTGACATAGCCTTATCAAAGTAAAATTTGTTCCCAACTACAATGAGTAATAACAGCCATCTTTCTCCCATACTGGCAAAAGGTGAAAGGCGGATTCAATGCCCACCTTCACCAACCACAGATCATTAAACCCCAGAATAAGCTTCACAGCATTATACAGAGATACGTAACTGACCTTGGCATCCTGGACTAAAAAGAGGTCATTAACAAAGCTCCCTTCTGGATACGACTAATGGTGAATCAGCCTACACTCACTGGCCACCTTCTTAGGAACCAAACCCAATGGTGAAACCTTAAAACTCTCAAAGGAGGGCTATCAAAAGGTCTCAACAACCTACCTGCCTGTTGTTCATTCTTTACCAAAGTCTCCAATATATCCTCCTTCCCCCATACAGATCACAAATTCTTACAGACTACCCCATCTCCTACCACTCTTGATTTAAAAGACACTCCAGTGAAAAGCCCTCAACTATTTCTTCCTTAAGAGAAGAATCAGGAAATTGCTGGAGCATACACCACAATAGTTCCACATTAATGTGAGAATGTATCCCCTGCTGTCCCCTTGCTCCCTGAAAGAACACACCTCCCTATAACCCTCGAAAATTCCCCTACCTCAGAGATTCTGAAAACCCTGGAAAGAAAAAGGGAAAACACCCATCTGAGTTGAATATGAATCTGGACTCACCAAATTAACCTCCAACTGACCACACTATACCACCGGATGGCTCCCTACACACTTTGTACAAGAATGCAAGAACTTACACCCTTCCCACAAGCAACGTCCCACATTAAAAGACCAACATACTCCCCTCCTTCAGCTATCCTCCCCACTCTACTAACCATCCCAAAGCTATCTATCATAGTAGCTAGCCATATGGCAATGTCTAATCTCCCAGTGGAGAGAGCAATCAACTGCCTTCCACTTCCAAAACCTCTAGTCATACTATAACTAAGCAGACCCCAGCTACAAATGCTGATCCTCTGAAATCATAAGAAAGTAAGCCAAGAGCAGCAAAGCAGCAAAGCTGAAGCAGTATCCTTCTCCAGCCAAACTACCATGTGGTAGATGAAACTGACCACTCAATTATCCCACGTATTAGTTCTTAGCCCACCTACTCTCCTCCTCCCCAATGTTGCTAAAGCTGCCAAAAGGTCCTTCCTCTTCGCCGTCACCAATTCCACCAATTGCTGCACCCCTTTCACATTAATTAATTCAAAGGCATCAACATGCCACAACCAAATCTTTTCCTTAACTGTCGATGGAATGTGAGGGGTCAGAAAAACTGCCCTATGTCCCTTTACCCCAACACCTGTGTAGCTAACCGATTGTCTGGCTGTATGCCAAAATCTAACTCAACTTTAAAAAATGATCCTACCCCACCCACAGATGACCCCAAGCTACCCACAGACAACTGTATGCTATCCTCCTCACTGATTGCTTCACCCTATCCCTGCTCATGACACCTCCTCATATCCTTAATAGACCCTCCAGCTTCAGCAGATCCCTAATACACCTCATCCCCAGCTGTCTCACAATCATTCCCCACACACACCAAACCTGTCTACCTATCAGGACTCCCAACAACATGTCATTACCTGCCACTCTATCCTGAGACACTCCAGAAGATCTACTGCAACCACATCTCTTGACTGCCGTGCCCACTTCCCACGAGCCACCGATGGTCTTTGCCATTGGATGTCATCTCTTTCAGCTGGACTTGCCCACATCATCTGCCATCCCAGACTCAGCATTAGGCACCTCCTTGAACAGCTCTTCCACCTGTGCCACAGTGGCCTCCCACCTTTGCCATACACTCTGCACATTCGCTATCTGTAACAAAAGAGACACATTAAGCTAGAATGGAAAAAAAAAAACAAGAATTGAGATACATTTCTTAAAATAAAGCAACTCTATTACTTTAATTAATTTTTTTGTTTATGAGATGCAATCCCCCACCTTCACTTCAAAATACACTAGCTTCAGAATGGACCAAGAAGGGACAAACCAAAACATGTGCCAAATCAAGGGCAGATAAGACAGATTCATCCTTGCTTCAAGACAGATCCAACCAGACTAAAACCCTACGCAAGCCCAATATCCATTGATACATCTCTATCCAGATTTCTTTGCTTCTCTTGCCTGTTTTTTTTTTTCTTATTTCTTTAAATTATGAATGAGGCATCCAAAAAATCTAAGGTCTTCATTGAAAGTAAGTTAAGTGACTCACTCCAGGACACACCATAAGCAAGGAAGGGTGAAAGGTATTTAAACCTAGGTCAGAAGGTCTTTAATTTAGTTCCTAAACCAGCATGTTATACAACCTCCATGATCATTGGGACCACCACAGACTGCAGCACCATTCACCTCACCCTACCTCCATAAGTGGTGAAGCCACCCCGCACAGGCATGGTAAGCAACCTTTACTTATGGTTGACTGTAAACCCCCAAAACAGCCCAAATCACCACAAGCAACTTGACTGCCAACCTGTAGAAAGCTGCCACACTACCTCATTGCAACCAACAGTTATAAAGAGAAAGCCACTCTGAGCATACCTCTCAACCTCTTAGAGTAGAAATCTGGGCAAAGCCCAAAATTATCTTTTAAGAATCAAACCCTGCACGCTGTGTTTATCACCTTAGCCATTATGACAACTCCTAAACCCTGACAGGTTTTAAATATTGCTCTTACCACTTAGAAAGTTGTTAGAATAACAGGATTTCCATTGATATGCATATGTTGAAGTCTGAAACTCAAATGTGCATCCTTATTCAGTAACTTCAAACCTCAGCGATCTACCAGAAAACCACCAATTCCATGAGGAACAGACTAAAATATCAGGAAAGTCTGGCATTCTACAAAATCCAGACAGTTGAGAGACATGATTCAGAGAAAATCTACATTTCTCTTCTTTTAACACTGCCCTCCTTATAATGGTTGAACTACAGCATGCATGCGTGGAGAGCATCTGTAAGCTGGAAGCCCACAAAACACCATAAACCATCACTCATGACTCTGGTGGGCACAGTGCAGCCACTGAAGACCACAAGACACTACGAGATCACCACCAATGTCCATCTAAGCAGAAAAGTCACTTCAGATAACCCACCAAGCTGCCGTTTACTCTCCTTCCCCTTTTTTTTGAACTAAATCAAAGTGTAACAATTTGCTACCAAAGAACCCAAAAATCAAAAAGAAACTGTGAGACCACAAAGCACCTGCACTAATGATTACTGTAATGTGGAATCACACCACCAGCAAGCCATATCCAGGAAATGATAATCAGCCTGCTGACAAGTGCCATATGACACCAGCCATCAAACAAACAGCAATACTGCTAGTCAAAGTCTAAGTTTCAGGACCTCTAAACTGAAGCACAGCACTTAACAATAATGCCTTCAAACCTGACCACCCAAGCACCTAGTAACCTATACAATCCTAAGACAATGACATTGTGTCTCTACTGTACCAGGAAAAAAAATGATCCAGATATACAACCAAGCATACCCTAAATCTTTAATACCAGACATTGCCCAGCTCTGCCATGCACACAACTATTAATCCAAGGCCTACCTGACCACAGCAGTACCTACAGGTCATCTTGGACGTATGTCTGCACTGTTGCAAATTCACCCCAAAATGTGATTCCTCTTTCCAGTTACAGTCCTACAAAAACCTAAGTTCCATCCGACATCTACATCCCTTCCTATAAATTAACCCATCCCTTCCAAAAGTCTGGCCAAACCTATTGTTCTTGCTTAATCTTAACCCCATTTCCGAGCAAATGTCCCACCCCCACCCCCATTTAGCTCACTCTAACCCTTACCAAAGATATTCCTGGACAAATTGGCTTGTTCCCAAACCTCAATTAGTCATGAGATTTGGAAACCTGGAATAGCAGATAATGTCAAAAGAAAGACTGAGGAAATATTATGGGATACATAAATGGAAAGCAGATCATGTGGTGAGAGGAGGACAGGCTATGGAAGAAGACAGGCACACTGAGCCTAGTCAGATAATGATAAATAGTGCAATTTTAAATTAAGGATATGTGGATAGGCACCTAATAGTAGCTGAACTAGGACACCAGGTAGATTGGACTAGCTTTGATAAAGAATATTCAGTTACAATGAAAATGCATGGAAGTCATATGGAGTATTACCTGCAGTCAGAGATCAGAGAGTACAGCAAAAAGAAACGCTTTCTAGCTTGTGGGCTGTTAGTAGGCAGAGGTTGTTTTAGTAGGGTGTATTTATAGTACACAGGAAAAAGATGTCCTTTCAGCAATGTCATGGTACTGATTGTGTACAGAAAGGTAAACTAAGAAGTAAAAAAACTGGTAATTGTAATAAAACTAAACAATGTTATATTATACATTGCATATTTTACACACAAAAAAACATGCAGGGAACTGAATAACCACTGAAATAAAGACAAATGCAGTTATGTTATAGCGAGATTCATAAAATAAATGAAGTTACAATAGACTTTTTATAAAGAGGTTTGTATGCATGAACATTCTTTTTAGTTAAGCTC
>NC_056729.1:158771697-158811697 GCF_019279795.1 Protopterus annectens | reverse complement strand
AAAGTACTTTGATGTATTACATCTCCTGACTGAGTGTGTGTTATCCAGCAAGTAAAAGGACATGGCACCCTGTTCCATCCCCTCAGTAGCCCAATCAATGTGTACAGTGGCCCTTTTGCCATGTTCCCCACTGGGTGCCTGCAACAACTGTAGAGTCTGTAAACATACCCCACAAAGGGAATACTATGCCTTATATACATGTCCTGTATGGACAGATGCCACTACATCCACTGAATACCCATATCATACTGTCAATGTAGGTGCAGGCACAACCTCAGTTACATAGCCATGTCTCACCAAATGAGGTCAGGAATGTTACATCAGAAGATAACAATCTGTCCACACAACATGCCCTAGAGACCTCAAGTATATTTCCACATGTCAAAGAACATTCAAGCAGGACATTGCACAACCCAGACACTGTCCATGTCATGAAATATAAATCACATACATGAGAAGCAGTGCACATCACTGGCCACCCACAATAGAAATCTGGATGAGTGGATGGGGAATATAATACCCACCCTTGGGGACCACTCCAGTGACTATACTCCCGAGCCACACTGGGGACTATTTTCATGTGGCCTGATGCCAGGGTATTCCATTGGGCTAGCCTTGTAGAGCCTTCTGGCCCATTCATCTACTACACACCTATGAAGCAATGAACCTATGGATCTCAGTACTGGCAAGTGTGTGTGTGTGTGTGTGTGTGTGTGTGTGTGTGTGTGTGTGTGTGTGTGTGTGTGTGTGTGTGTGTGTGAATAGTAATCCCAGTGTGTTTGGTTGATGAATATCTCCTGTGGCTGTGGTTATTAGCAATCGGAGGTGTGTCCAAACCAGAACATGTACCATTCTCCATTCTACAACAGTTGATGTAAATCAACATATACCTATGTACAACCCTCAGCCTTACAATCTGTGAGGAATATGCAATCACTGTGTTACAGACCGGGGATTACCATGCATATACTGTACCCTGCCTATGACATGGTGGATATACTACCACACTGCCATACCCAATGGCCTTGCTGCAGGGCCACATCCTGGTGACACATAGATGCCTAGAATGGAAATGGGATACAGCATGTGTGAATGCATTCACTCAGCACTTCACTTGTGGGGGGAGAGAGGGGTAAAGCTGACACTGAATGTGTTGCCAAGACTGTGGCCAATATCTGTTGTCTCAGGATAGGTATTAGCATTGTGCAGTAAATCGCTGCACTTGTGTTTAATGCTGTGGAGGTTGTTGAGGTAGCTATCAAAGGCTGTTGTGACTGCCGTTTGTGTCTGCTGCATCTCTGCTGCCATAGTTGCCTGTCTGGAATTCCATGAGGGATCCAAAGTTGTGTTTGAGGCTAATAAGGGAGTTCAACAGTCATGGGACACCACCTTTCCCTGCAACAGTGTCCTCCTTCTGATGTAAACTTTAGTAATGGCAGGGGACCATCACATTGTCTCCTAATTGTTGGAGGACACTGTCTGGGTTCTGTTGGCTCTGGCTAGTACCATGCGTTCATGCACCTGTTTGTACAGCGCTTATGTGTATGATACCACAGTCATGCAGCTATTTCCCATTGCCATGGGAGCAGTGAAGACATCCACCTCTGTTTTCATGGCTGCAAAGTCAGCTTTGGAGAGGTTTTGCCAGGTGGTTATCTTTGTGGGGATGTGGCTGACATGTTGAGTTCCATGTTGATTACAGCCTGTGTGAATCTTACCATGAAGGGATTGACATCTGTGGATGAGCAATAGTTCCATATTTAAATGGTCAACACAGGTCAAGGTTGTTACATCATCTACCAGGGGTCAGTATGAGCTGGTCTAGGGCAATGGAAATGATAAATCCAAGAAGTGATGGGCCACTGTACTGGCACTTGGCTACACTTCCCAGGTGACGGAGGGGTAGTTGAAGACTCATACTATGTCAGTGTTGTGTTGGACCATCATAGATGGCAGGGTGTTGAGGAATGTGCATTGAGAGTCTATGGACATAGATGTGGACCCATAAGAGGCTATGGTTTGGATTGCACTATTACCCCAAGGCAGTTGTACTATAAGTATCTCCAATGCATTATGATGGGATACTAGTCTGGAGGTGTTCCTATCCATAATGAATATGGAGAAAACACCACATTTGGAGGTGTGGTCCATGTTTGAGGGCTGACAGCTGTGGAATGTGTCATAGCCTGATACTGCAGGTCTGCTGTCTGCTGCTGTGAACCAACTCTCCATTACAGCAGACATGTGTCCTCCACTCCCATGGCTGCTATGAGTGACTGCATCCTGACAGCTAGATGTCCACTGTTGAGCAGCTTGACCCTCGGATTGGATAAGATATGGTGTGGGGGAGAGAGAGATATCAGTTAACAAATATAGATTCTTGCAGTGGTCACAGCTTTAACGATCATTGCTCTACTCATTACTCTACAGGTATTATTACAACAACTATAGCCTTGGGTTGGGCAGTGGTATATTTGTACACAGTATAATTACAGCCTTCTTATAGCTACTTTGAACTTTCTCTTACCTGGTAGACCTGAGGAGGGAATGTTTGTTAATGTTACATGACTGTTTCTATTCATATTTCCATAGTCAGGGTTATATATGTGCACTCATACTGTGTGTTCATGTGTGTGTGTGTGTGTGTGTGTGTGTGTGTGTGTGTGTGTGTGTGTGTGTGTGTGTGTGTGTGTGTGTGTGTGTGAGTGTGTGTGTTACTGCCTTGATTTCTATAAGTCACCCTGGTTGTTATTAGCAGGGACCTGTAGCTGTGACAGCATGACACTTTTAAATATTTCTTGGGGGAGACCACTTGGTGTATGTACTTATCTTGCTGTCATTTACAGCCTTGGGGTTGGATCATGGGTGTTGGACACCATATAACTACAGCCTTCTTATAGCTACTTTATACCTTATCTTACCTGGGAGACCTATGGAGGGAATGTTTGTTAATACTACCTGATTGTTTCTACACATTTTTACAAAATCCTAGTTGAAATTATGCATACAGTTTACTACATCTCCTGGGATTCGAACCATGGCTGTTTCTGCTAAAAGTATGACAAGTGGATGTTTCATCACAAGGAGCTATTGAGATACTGCTCTCTTTTTTGAATGATTTCTTTTTCATTCTCTCTTTGTTGTACAGTTTGACTTTGTATTTACAACATTACATACCTGCTCACATAGCATAGTGTGGAAAACAGTGGTTAACACAACATTACTATTCATATATCAGATCATGGTGCATGACATTTGTAATATCAGTTAATCTTGTGTGTTATAGAGGCACTAACTTTGTCAGATGAGTCTTGATTGTTTAATGCTTTCAGAACTATAGTTGCTATGCATAACCTGTACACATTTCAAATCATACCATGCCAGAGTAAACACAACCAGTCCAGGGTTTAGATTTTTATTCATAGGCAATTACATTTTATTAATATATGACCTATCTGAAACTATTACTGTAATATTGTCTGCTTTATTCATTTTAAACCATACCCAGTTTTAATAATGACAAGTGACATTCTACAACTTTATAGTTATTTGGTATGTATAGTACAAGCTAGATTGTTTTTCACCAGCCTCGCAAAGCAGCCTTTGCAGCCTACTGGCATGGGCTTCCTGGTTTGCAACCTGCTCAGCTGGAGCTGTAATGGAAATAGAGAAACATTTATGCATACCTATCCATCACAGGCTGCACTTTGATAAACAGTTATTGCTATGAATACTTACACACTGCTGGGACATCACCCCTCTGTCTTCTTTCTTGGAACCACTGTTCCAGGAGCTCCCTCTTCCTCTGCTTCAAGTCGGCATAGTGATGCCGGACCTGCTTACCAGTCCGAGGGATACAGTAGCACTGGTGAGGTCATAGGCGAGACTTTCTCAGGCTTCCACTTTGTATTGGGAGCCCTGGAACTGGTCCTGAAGTAGGCTCACTTCATGTTTTTTTACAAGGAGTCCTACCATGACCTTGGACTCATGTATGCCCCAGCACTGCACCCTAAAGTGCATGCCTTCACCAATGCCTGCCATTCTGCCTACAGTAGGGAGCTACTATTCATTATCAGCTATATTCCTGCCTGCAAGGTTTAAATAGGGTTATTTTCCCACCCTGTACCATGATTAGACAATTTTGAAACTGCTGAGCTAAGCTAAGCACTGGGCATACACACTTAGCAAGGCTGCCCATTGCTTAATAGGGTAGATGCTAAGCCCTGCTTACCAGTGCACAAATCTGCTTGGATATGATAAATATTGCTTAAACTTTTAATTTCAGTGACACCTCACATTTGGAGCTGCTACACTACCCTAGTTAACATATAGATTATATATTCACTACCTATTTATTAAAAATACATTTGGGATGTGTTTCACATATGAAAATGTAAAGCCTGCTATAGGACTTGAATTGTGCCTGATTGCATGCTAGGCAAATGCCCTAACCATGACACTATGCCAATTTCACTTTTTTTCTGTGTATAGTTCTACTTAACTTCTTTCGAAGTTTAAACACTGTTATGCATAGCTGCGTGATGGGCAAACCCGTGCAGCTACACTTAAACTTTATTCTGGACTAATAAAAAAATAAATAAATAAATTAAAACCTTTCATTTTTTAATTTCATTCTTGACTTTGTCCAGATGTCTTACTCTAACGGGTTGGGAGGTGTACATTTTGGACTTCATACCCTTTGGATGATTCATGCTAATGCAAAACCTGTTATTCTATCGACTTTCTAAGTTTGTACTAGCAATATTTAAAGGTTGTCCCCCTTTCTCCAGATTTCTTACTTTAATGGGTTGAGAGCTGTGTGTTTTAGACTTCATACCCTTCAGATGATTCATGCTAATGCAAAACCTGTTATTCTATCAGCTTTTTAAGTTTTTACTAGCAATATTTAAAAGTTGTGCCCCTTTCTCCAGATTTCTTACTCTAATGGGTTGAGAGGTGTGATGAGCGATCTCTTGCTTTTTTTAAATTGCCGTAGGCAATTCTGGTGTGCAGGGTGCATGTGTATTGTGAGAGCACTGTTCTCAGACACACCCCCTGCACTCATCCACAGAACTGTGTCTGTATTACAGCACAGCAGCGTGCCTTCATGAATATGCATGGCGCGCTGCCATGCTGTAAGGGAATGGTCTCTTCTGAGTAGGAATAAGCTATTCCTGCACGGAAGTTTGCTAAATCCCAGGGTATGTTTTTACATATTTGTGTATGTGATCTTTCCATACTTCATAAAATAGACTACAACTGCTTACTTTGTTAACTAATACTTTATATAATTTATCATTTTTGAATGAAGAGCCATTCCCCTTTGCACAATGTTCTGCAAGTCCCTCATCAAAGGAGAGGAGTTAGTTCTTCTGTTTTGGAAGTTTAATTTTACAGAGGTCTGTATACTCATTTGCTGTGGTGGCCTTGCACTGGACTTTGAGCACATATATAGGCAAACATCAGGTATGAGCAGAATTACATCACTGTAATAAATGTACTGTATATTAATTGTTTCACTGATCTTTTACTATCAGTAACAATCTGTCTTCTCTAGTTAATGTAGTGGCATAATCAAATGTGCTTATGGCTGAAAACATGGTACCAATTGCATGACAATGCAGAGAGGAAATCCACTGTAACCTCATTTGGTTTAAGTATAACTAAATCCTCTGTAAATCAATTTGTAATACTTCTGTAATGTATTCAAAAACAGAGGATGTCTAATTGCTGGTTACGACTGCACTATGTTGAATGTGAAATAAACCAAGGATGATTTTGTGATGATTGTGTTATTGAGGTGTGACTTATTTCGCATATCTGACCTATGGCTCTGAAGACTATTTTGTGTGATGTCAGCCAAATTAAACATTCAATTTAAATTGTATCCTTCTAAATTATATCTAAGAACATGAATACATTATTTAAATGCATTTTTTCTGGGTTAGACTGGTAGTTATGAAATAACAAAACTATTGTTGCACTGGTTTCTTTTGTGAGGACCTTCATGTGAAGAAAACTATTAGTACACATGCTTTGTTTTTGTAAAGCTGAGTCAATCTAGTCAGGCTAGCCATATCAGATTTTATGATCATTGTATAAATATTTGCTTGCAATATTATGTTTACACAGAAATGTATTCACAAACTTTTAACTAAATGTTTCTCTAGGTATCAAATCTCCATTCTCACTAGGATATTCTTCATCATATTTGTAGACTAAATTATTTTAGCATTGTCTGATCAGATTGTATAGTGCAATACTTGTCACAACACAAGATAATATCAGCACATTTAAATGGCGCTGATGTATGTACAGTAACTCATTTATCATTATAGTTGGGATATTGATTCCACTGTGCTCCAACAAATCTCTTACAATGAGCAAGCTGTTAAGGGCCAAGGTCAGGAGTATGATACAGTATCATGCAACCACCTAAACAGGCAGAGATCTCTATCATAGTCTATTACTCCATCCAGTGTCAAGATTAGTTTAAATGAAGGTCTCTAGTATGAACTCATCTTTACAAGGAAATGAGACATTAATGCTAGAACTCAATTTATTTTTGACAGCATATTCATCATGCTGTTTAATCCTGTATACTAACTCTAATCCTGTTAGAATCATTGGAGGATGACAGTTTCTTCAGCATTGTTGACAACTTATGCAGATATTATTTAATGCTTTTATACCTTGTAATTGATTGAAAATGGTAATTAAGGAGCAAATATGTATCTATCGCTATCTATCTTTATATATATATACACACACACACACACACACACACACACACACACACACACACACACACACACACCTCTTGAAAACAGTTCAGAAGACTACTGCATGCACATAAATCAAATGAATATTTGTGTACACGTGTAATATTTATATGTTTACACATGCGCTCACATACACACGCACATATTTATAATATGAATCTGGGCAAGCAGTCATGTTGAGCATGCAGATATAGTATGTGAGTGTGGAGAATGAGAGCTTTACAGTTTTCTTATAAGTTTGGGAATGTGATTTCAGACATGTTAAGACAAAAACCATACAGAGGCAAGCTTAACTATCTGCGTTTGTAGTTATTTATAATTTGAATTACTACTGCATTTTCTTTTCAGTGGATCATGTAACTTTATTATTTATTTATTTGGTTATTTATTTATATGTTTATTTAATTATTTATTTATTTGATATTTGTTAACTGGGCTAGTCCGACTGGGCTAAAGCATGTTTTCACAAGAGTCCCGGGGAGAAAAGCTTCACATTACAACAGTACAACAAAATTAACACAATAAAGTAATGTATATTACAAAAGTTTGACAATATATCCATTATTAGTAAAAATATCCTTTATTAGTAAAAATAAGAAGAAAGACAGAGGGTAAGGATAATAGGGAACAGTAGGGAAGATGGAAGAACGAAACAGCAAAAGTAGTATTTGGGCTGTTTGAAGGTAAATTTGAATAAAGGGAGGGAGTTGAGGAGAGGAAAGGAGAGTGAGCAGAGAGAAAGTAGCAAATTCAGGGACATTGGAAAGATTTCTGAGGGGTAAGGGAAGTTTGTTCCATTGGGTGGCAGAAGAATATCTATAAAGATTCTGTCCAATTCATTTTTTAGGTTTGTGAATCTGTAGTAGGCATTGGTCAGAGCTTCTGAGGGATCAAGGGGAGGTGTAGAGGGTGATTAGTGAAGAGATACTAGGGCAGGAGGAGGGTTTATTTAAGACATAGTGGGTGATGAGAAATTGAGTAAATAAAAGTTGGTTAGGAAACTGTAGTTAGCCGATTGTCCTCAGAGCGTAGCAGCGATGGGTTTTATAAGGCATATTAGCAATGAATCTGGCTGCCTTGTTGTAGGTAGTTTTTAATTTGGAGTGAAATGAAAACTGTTAGAATTTGTGAGCCATAGAAGAGGTTGGGGAGGAGGTAGGCATAGATGAGAGAGATTCTTCAGTCAGGGGTGAGGAACCTTTTGTTTCTATATAGTAGGCTGAGCTTTTGGTGGGTTTTCTTAATACAGTGATGTACAGTACATTCAGGTCAAATTTGAGCTAGTTGTCTATGGTAACACCAATGAGCTTTTGTTGGGGTTTCAGGGGTGATTGTAGTGTTATTTAGTGAAGAGATGGTAAATGATGACTTAAGGTGGTGGAGGGATTTTGGGAAGAAGAGGAGGAGTTTTGTCTTTTTGGGGTTGAGTATGAGTTGGTTGCTGGTAATCCAGGATTCAGTAAAGTTGAAGGATTTCTGTGTGAGGGTTACCAGGTCTGTAGGGATGTCAGTGATGGAAATGATAGTGGAGTCATCTGTGCACTGTATGAGAAAGGACTGGGGACAGGATTGGTGTAATTGGTTGGTGAAGATGTTGAAAAGAAGGGGACCTAGGGCTAAGCCATGACGGATACTCATTTTGATGGGGACAATGAGAGAAAAAGCAGAGAGCCATTCGACAGATTGCTGCCTGTCTGTGAAGTAGCCGATGAACCAAGAGATAGTTGCTGTGGATAGGTTTAGTTGGGATAGTTTGGAAAGGAGGATGGGGTGGGAGACAGTGTCAAAGGCTTTAGAGTGGTCTACAAAGAGACAGAATAGTAGTTATCTCTGGCTAGGGAGATGGAGTTAGTAAAGGGGGTGAGACCAGTACTGGTGCTGTGGTAGGGGTGGAAGCTATGCTGGGTAGGGGAGATTAGGTTTTCTTGAGTGAGGCAGGCTAAGAATTGTTTGTGAACACAGTGTTCAAGCATTTTGGAGAGGGGAGAGAACATGGCTATAGGATGGTAATTGGGTTCTAAGGAATTCTCTCCTTTGTGGATTGGTATTGTGTGGAATTTTTTCCATATAGTAAGGACAGTGGATTCCCTAATGGATAGATTTATGAGAATGGAGACTGGGTATGCTATAGATTTGGCATCTGTCTTTAAGAAGAGAGATGGCAACTTATCAGCTGATGGGGAATATCATTTTAGTTTAAAGAGAAGATTTTCAATGTAGCTGGTAGAAACTGGTTTTAGTGAGAAGAGGGAGTTGTGCAGTTGGGGGGTGGTGGGGGTGAGAGATTGAGTGGGATGGAAGTCTGCATAAGTTTACTGATGGTATCAATGAAATATGAGGTGAAAAGGAATGCAGTTTCTTAGGTTGTGTTACTGGGGGAGAGGTTGGGTGTTGAGGGATTGCCTGGGTGGAAAATCTGGTTGACTGTATTCCAGAACTTGTTGGGGTTTCTGGGTGTAATAGTCTGGTGTGTGTGTAGGAGAAGTTCTTTTTTGTCATTTATAATTTGCTTTTTAGTCAAATTCTGGAGTTCTCTATATTTTTGGAAGTTGACAGGAGATTTGGTTTTGATCCAGTTTCCATGCATTATCTCTTTTATATATTACAGACCAAGTAGAGTTTGTAAGCCAAGGAGAGCACTGGGATTTGACTCTGACAGTTCTGGGAGGGGCAAGATCATTAAATGTGTTGAGGAAGATGGAGTTAAATTGAAGTACAGCTTCATCTAGAGGTTGGATTGATAATAAGGACCAGTGTATAGCTAGGAGAGAGTTGTTAAAAGTCTCAGGGTCAAAGTCAGTTAGCTTTCGTCATTCTTTAAATTTTTAAGGTCAAATGTTGTGAGAGAAAATCTTTGGATAGGCAATTGGGCTGTGGTCACTTATGAAGTCTGGTAGGGACTTAGGGAGGTGACAGAGGTGAGGATTAGAGAGAAGAATCCAGTCAATGATGGTGCTAGTATTAATGGGTTTATAATGAAAAGTGGGAGAAGAGATACGTTGAGTGTATCCATATAGGTTTATGCTGGTGGTAGGGGAGTTGAAGCAGAGAGTTTGCCAACTGATGTTGATGTTGCCAGGTATTATGGTCTGATTGGGTATATTGTCAGACATCCAGTGGAGAATCTGATTTAATGGGTATATTATCTCCTGAGGGTATGTAGATGGTGACTATCAGGGTTTTGTGGTTGCGTTTTTAATTTGCCATAATGAGTTCTGCTGGGTGAAAAGAGGGGGGAAGGCTGGATGGGTGTTTAGTGTTAGGAGGTCTGCATACACAATGGCAACACCTCCACCTTTTTTATGGTTCTGTCATGGCGTATAATGTTGTATCCTGGGGTAAGAAATTCATTGTGTGTATTGTGTGGCTTTAGCCATGTTTCAGAGAGTGTAACTATGTTAGGGGAATATTGGTCTACCCAAGAGTGGAATTCAGTTGTCGTATTAAGGATACTATGGATGTTGATGGAGTAAAAGGATAGATGTTTGGGGTTAAGGCTGGTTGTGTGCAGAGCAGATTGATAGGCTGTGGTAGGAGCTGATGTCTTAAAGTTGGGGCTGGGGTTGTGGTGAATGTCACCTGAGAGTTGGAAGGTGTTGAAGGGGTGGACCATTGCAGCTGGCTGCAAGAGTGAAGAGAAAAACAATGTTTGGAGCTGTTTGAGCTGCTGAAAAAAGCAGTCACTTGGTAAATTGCTCTGGTAGGTAAAAGGTGAATGAGAAAGCAGATATGCAGGGAGGGGAGTGCAGGGTACAATAGGTTTGAGATGTTTTGGGTTTGGTCAGAAGCACAGAGCTTACTTCAGAATGTGAAGTAAGTGCTGTGCAGACTTAGTGAATAGACCAGCTAGGACAGGTAAAATGATTTATGGTGGGAATAATGCTGGAGAGAAAAGTAATGATGGTGATTTATTACAGCAGAGAAGGGGGGAGTGGTGTGCAGGTAGCTTTATAGGGTAAGATGTGTTGCAGGTAAGGATTAACTGTCAGACATACTGTACATCACACAAGCTGGAATTTTTCTGTGGAACCATAGCATTCAGTATGCACAGAGGACATTATGCTCAGTGCTGGCCAAGTGTTGTAGTTTGGGTTCTTAGGATAGTGTTTCACCAGGCCTTACATCACACAAGTTGGAATTTTTCTGTGGAGCCATAGCATTCAGTATGCACAGAGGATGTTATGCTTGGTGCTGGGCAAGTTTTGTAGTTGGGTTCTTAGGATAGTGTTACACCAGGCTTTACAACCTTACAACATTCAGAAGCTATTATCTTAAGTTGCAGAAAAAACATGTATTAAAAATAACAATGGCATACAAAAATTGGCTCACTCACACTACCAGGAACTAGAACATTATTTGAATGAAATGTATACATTTGCAGTTTTTCCATTTTCAATACATTTCCTATAAACATCTTCAGTCTGTACCTGATACATTTGTTCATCACAGTGCTGCGTAAGTCGCTGCTGTTAAGATATGCATGTATTTACACACACACACACACACACACACACACACACACACACACACACACACACACACACACACACACACATATATATATGTGTGTGTGTGTGTGTGTGTGTGTGTGTGTGTGTGTGTGTGTGTAAGTTTCTTTTCTCAGCTCTACCTTTGGTTGACATCTGTTTAGATGACAAAATTTGATTGACTAAATAGATGATCTACATGTGTGCAAGACTGCACAAATCTCGGGGTAGGGATATATGTCCTTTTTCCAAGACTGTGCGATTTTGGATTTAGTATATATAATTACCAGTGGTTGTAGAGAAAGCAGCCCCCCACATGG
The DNA here is from genome assembly GCF_019279795.1 of Protopterus annectens. Lineage (NCBI taxonomy): Eukaryota > Metazoa > Chordata > Ceratodontiformes > Protopteridae > Protopterus > Protopterus annectens. The sequence continues at coordinate 158,800,108 of NC_056729.1, read as the reverse complement.
GGGGGTGCAGGGGTGGCTTGCACCCATGCAAAATACAATCCCCGAATTCTGCAAGCCCTTCATGGCATGCAGGACTAGTGCAGGAGCTCCAGCAGGCAATATGTCTGCCATGCAATCCAGGAATAACCTGAAAGGATGTGCACAAGCTCTCCTGCACTAGTTCTGCATGGACTCAGCCCCTGTATGCAAATTACCCCATTTGCAGGAGAACTCCATGCAAATTAGGTAAATTTGCGATCCAGGAAGCTGAAAACCGGCCGTGCAGGACTAGTGTAATCTGCAGAAATGTACTCCGTCAGTAATGGAGTACATTTTTGCAAATTACAAAACGGAGCCATGACAGCTCCAAATAAAGGGTGGATATCATATAGAAAGCATGCCAATGGCCAACAATAAGGCCATTGGTATGTAAAACATTTGCAAAAATAAAAAATAAAATTTTATTTTTTTTTAGCTGATCTTGGCTGTTTAAGCGTAGGGCAGCAGGCAAATTGGATCAACCTGAAAATAAGAAACAAAACATAAAATAAGCATTCTAACCAAAATCACTATTTTGCCATTATACCCAATGGCAGGCAGAAGACAACATGGCCAGTGAATAGTGGTTGCTAAGAGGTGAGGCTCAGTGTGGGACATGCAACTATGCATCAGCAGGCAATCCTATGCAAATGAGGGGAATGATACTGAATTCCAGATTTCCCCTGCATGCGAGCCAGCACCCAACAGTGTAAGAGCAGGAATAGCTTGGTGCAAGCCTAGGAGTTAGCTGACATCATAGGGGTGTGTTAGGCATACTATAAGTGGATTGGAGCCCTGTGGCTCGGGTTTGCTCCTAGCTTAGCAGAGCTAAGCAAGGGTGTGTGTCTGAGGCTGCCTAGCACTCTGTACATTGCCTAAGTGGGTGTGCGCACCGCGCACCGTGTTTTAAAGGAAAAATAAACAAAATAAACCAGGAAATAGCAGCTCTGTGCATATTTGAGCACTGTGTTTGCGTGGTGCACCCCCAGGCTTAAACAGGAAGGCAATGGGAAGGGAAAACAGCAGTAGGAAGATAATCTAGGAGAACTAGCATAGCTGGCAGGTGCAATGTATCAGAAAAAAACAATTACACAGGCAGCAGTCCAGCCCAGCCCAGCCCAGGACACTACTATAAATTATGCAAATACCTTTCCCTCTGATTTTTCCCACATATTCTACACCACCAGTGTATACAAGCAGGGAAATATTAATAAACAAAAACAACAGAATGACAGGGGCTGCAGCAGCTATCAGACATCAACATGTGGAAGAGGCTGAGGGTGGTGAGGATGAGAATGCTGTCGACCAACCCACAGTGAGGAGACGGAGAAGGGTGTACAGACCCAGGGTAACCTACCAGGGGCTACATGAGCTGGAAATAGTAGAGCTCTATAGGGTGGACAGGGACCTCCTACAGCAAATTGTTAAGCTGTGCAGGCCATGCTTGACACACAGAACTAACAGAGGGGGACCCATTCCAGGGGATACCAAGGTATGTGCAAGCCCAGGAATACTAGCCACAGGTACCTCCCAAAGCCCAACTGAGGATATCATGGGGATCTCACAGGCATCAGCATCCAGAGTATTCCACCAGTTCATGGATGCCATGTCAGCAAATGCCGGTGAGCACATATATTTCCTCAACACCTGTGAGGTGTTGGCCAGCAATATGCATATCTTCCACCAAATAGCAGAATACCCTGAGGTGGTGGTGGTGCTATAGACTGCATGCACATATGCTTCAAAGCACCACCCCGTGAGCGGGGTAAGGTCTACATCACCCACAAGGGCTTCCCCTCCATCAACTGCCAGGTCGTGTATGATGCCCAGGGCATTATAATGAATGCGTGTGCTGGCTGACTTGGAAACTATCACAATTCCCATATCTGGCATCTGACGCAGCTGTTCCAGAGATTTGCCAATGGGGACATCCCTTACGGTCACCTAGTGGGGGATGCCGGTTATGTACTGGAGCCGTGGCTGATGACACTCATCAGAAATGCACACACACCCAAACAAGAATGCCATAATGAGGCACACGTACAGACCAGAATCATAATAGATCATGTGTTCGGTATGGTCAAGTCATGGTTCCAGTGTCTGGACAAATCCGGTGGAGCCTTGCAGTACTCAGAGCTACATGTACCCATATTGTTATCATATATGCCATGCTACACAATATGATCCTGCAGAAACAGCTGCAGCAGGAATAGCACGGGCAGGGCCACACCCCCCCCCACCAATGCCAAGGCCCTCACAGGCACAGAGTGACTCGGAGGAGGAACAACCTGAGCCTGCCCCAGTAGGCAGATGGAGGCATGCCCAGTATGCCATGGCCTTGGCAAAGAAGCAACACATGGCACATACACTAACACAGTAGGGACCCAGGGAATGACACATCTCTCTGACTCGCACATACAGTAAAAGGGATGCCAAACATGACACTACCTGTGCTCAACCATGTATAGGGAGTATACTATGCACATCCAACATAGGCAGCCCCAAGCACCATCCTCATTACTGGCACACCAACAAGGAAAGTCACTCCCCTTACCAATTACTGATTGGAGTAGTATGTGTAGTTACTTGTATCTATGGTATGGATGTGAGCATGCAAGGGAATTGGGTGGCTGAATAGGATGTCAGCAGATAGTAGACACCTATAGGGACAGCATGAAATCTGTAACAAATATGGGTGTCACCATAGTAGCCAGTACTACACATGTTGACAAAACCCACTTCAGGAAATGTGCTGCGCCACATGTGTGTCCATATGACACACACATGCGAGTCAGGGAGGTTCACATACCCAACAACAGTCACAGCCAGCAGGACAGGTGTAGACAAACACAAACAAAGGTTGTGCTAAGGCCACTGAATGATGCATATGGGTAGCCTCCCCCCCAGGCCTACACAGACAGACCACATCAGTTCAGGCAATGGGATGTTAGTTCTGAAGGGTAGGAAGTCAGAAACTAATATGTAGGTCAATCAAACGTAGGACCTGTAGTACACTGACATGCCTCTTGTCAGCATGATAGGTTAGAAAACAGAATGAAATGGAGTACCTGACATACCAGTACAGTCATAGCAAATGTGTACAAGTGTCAGGTGTGCACCCCCCAATCCTGTGTAGCAATGTAGAAACAGTCAGGTGTGCCCCTCATAACCTTTGTAGATAGTAGTAACAGTTAGGTGTGCCCTCCATCCTACATAGATGTGCCCCCAAATCCTAAGTAAACATGCAGTAACAGTCAGGTGTGCCCCCAGTCCTGTGTAGCAATGTAGAAACAGTCAGGTGTGCCCCTCATAACCTATGTAGACAGTAGTAACAGTCAGGTGTGCCCCCCCATCCTACATAGATATGTAGTAACAGTCAGGTGTGCCTCCCTATCCTGTGTAGCAATGTAGAAACAGTCAGGTGTGTCCCCCATTGCCTATGTAGAAATGTAGTAGCAGTCAGGTGTGCCCCCCAATCCTATGTAGACATGCAGTAACAGTCAGGTGTGACCCCCCCCCAATCCTGTGTGGCAATGTAGAAACAGTCAGGTGTGCCCCCCTTAGCCTATGTAAACAGTAGTAACAGTCAGGTGTGCCCCCCAATCCTATGTAGACATGTAGTAACAGTCAGGTGTGCCCACCATCCTGTGTAGAAATGTAGAAACAGTCAGGTGTGCCCCCAACTCTACATGTAGTAACATTCAGGTGTGCCCCCAATCCTATATATAAATGTAGTAATGGTCTGGTGTGCCCCCTAATCTGATGTACACACATTGTAGCATTCAGGTGTGCCCCCCAATCCGATGTAGAAATGTAGCAACAGTCAGGTGTGCCCCCCAATCCTGAGTAGCAATGTAGAAACAGTCAGGTGTAGCCCCCCATATCCTATGTAGACATGTAGTAACAGTCAGGTGTGCCCCCAAATCCTATATAGAAATGTAACATGTATGTGTAGTTATAATACCAGTGGAGCACAGATGCTCAGAGGTGGGCAAGGTAGCAGGATAGATTGTAGCATTTGTACAATATGCAGGTATGTGTGTGTCATGTTGATCTGTGTTTCATATTGTGTGAGAGTGGTCAGTGTGTATGCATTGCCCACTACTGCCGATGACAGGGCCATGTCCTTACAACTGCAGTGCCAAAGACAGTTCCCACCAGTATAACACATGCTAGCAGTAAGTCATTGTAAATGTATGGTGGTATTATGTGTCACCATCTGAAAGATTGACATGGCATGGCTGTTGGGCTAGATATACAAGCAGTACACAGGGGAAAGTACCCCAGACATACAGTATATAATGTGGAACTGTGAAATGGACACACCCTTGGAATTGTACATAGATGTATGCATCACATTATCTGGGCCTGTAGTAGGAAATACCAGAGTAGGCTGCCCGAACACTTGCAGATCACAAAGGTGGTAGGACTGATGTATTGGGAAACAGCTGCTGTACCTGCACGTGCCACCTTAACTGGAATGTCCCATGCATATCTGTGCATCAGATGCAAGTAGTGTCCATAGCACACATGCACCCAGCTACCCAAACACCACCCACAGGTACCTATCTGGCCATATCCCTGCTGTTGGGAATGGGTACAATATGACCCCCACTGGTATATGGTAATAGTAACAGAATGCAGGATGCATTGCAGGTGTCCCATGCAGGTGTGTCCCTAGCTGTAGTTAGCACCCTGCCAGCATCCACACCACCTGATCAGTACTGATAGAAATATTGGCATGAACCCCTAGCACACCTACCCTGTCACCCCAGGGGAATATACTATATGACGGTCTGGGAAAGTAGGACTGACAGAATGCAATGGCCTGCCATAACTGGCCTGCATCACCACCAAATGGCCTACAGGCTTCTGCCAAAGGCCTGTGTCTTACACATACTGCCAATGCATGTTATGTCATGGACACCCACGTAACAGAATAACACACTCCACATAAACCATATGCAAGGCCATGTGGACAAACCACAATAACATGTCCACCATGTCCCTGCATGAACTGTGGACCATCACCGAAACACAGCTGTGATGAGGTGATAACCTTAGGGAAAGTATCAGAAATTGTATGTATAATGTATGGCAGAGGATAGAATAATAGAGGGGGGATGAGAGTATGGGCAGCATGGAATGTACAAGGTCTGACACACAGCTGTGTGCACACACTATCCCTGGCTGCAAATACATAAATTGGTGGCTACAAACCTGTCCGTTCAACACAATAGGGAAAATGTCCTGACTCATGGCCCCTGCCTCTGGGTAACCTGTATGAATCTGTACAGCTGTGAGGTATTGCCGCAGCAAATTAAGGCCATACTGTCATGTCAATGGATGTACAAGTATGGGATCATCTGCCAGCACTGTACCAAGGTGCTAAACTGGATACACAGACCCAGCAGTAAGTGTCTGCAGCTCCCACTCCAGAATGGCATAACTTACCATGAATATGTAGGCATCTGCCCACAATACCAGACACAGCTGCATTGACCCTTGTTCCCCAGGACATCACTGTGAGCAAGAATGTCCACCTGCCAGTACTTGAGGACATAAAACATCACAGTGTATAACAATACACATCTGAATATCTCTGCTAACACAAGTACCATGTAGCAGAAGCAGCACAAACACAATCATCTACAGTACACACTATCCCTTGCACAATTTGTCCCCATATTCCCAAATGATCTATGGATACCATGCAGAAACAGTTTGCTACCTGTAGGTGTACAACACAAAGGTCTGCACTGGAGTACAAACAACCTGGAATGGATCCACACATTCAATACAGAAGGGCATACTGGGCATGCTCACACACTTGGAGAAATGAAGGCAATGTCAGACAACAACATACCGAAAGGTCATACTGGGCATGCTCACACACTTAAACAAATGAAGCTCATGTCTGCAAACAATAGTGGACTATACATATCTGACTGTTGCAGATGCTAGTGCATACACTCCTCAGTATGCACCAGTCATGCTTTGCACTCACAGTGAACAGGAATAGACATATATACAAAGACAACATACTATAATAAGCCAAAAGTAGACATACATAGATTTGTGGAAGAGAGTGACTGTGACAAAGAGCCATCAATCATGAGGCCTGTCCCACCTGGCACACAGCCAAATGGCTATAACCACATGATGTGTAAATGTCACTCACTGTAACAATTATGCACTGGTATCCATCAGCATTACAGACTATGTGATGCAAGTGCTAGCCGTGCAACATGACTGTACAAGACAGTAGTTATCCAGCAGCTATAAACACATACCTGCAGAATATAATCCTGCATGTGCCTGCAAGTGGTGTATCAACCTCTAGATGAATTATGGCTCATGCACACATACTGCCCTCTCCATAGCCCTACTATGACAAGTCTGCTGATGTCATCCACTTTGAAAAAACTTTTGGGAATGGAGTAGCCCAACAATCTCCATGACACATCCTATAACTGCACAATGCTGTAGTGTGATAAACAAGTTAGGTACGAGTTCTAATCCCAGACATGGCAACTGTTTGTGTGTGTGTGTGTGTGTGTGTGTGTGTGTGTGTGTGTGTGTGTGTGTGTGTGTGTGTGTGTGTGTCTGTCTGTGTAGGGAGCAATGCTTTTTAGGCTAGTCACACAAACTACAATTAAAATGTCCTACTTTGGCAAGGTTGCTGATGTCATTCATTGTGAAGTACACCTTTGGGAAAGGTGCCGCCCAGTAATCTCCATGGCACATCCTATAACTGCGTAGTGCTGTAGTGTGATAAACTAGTTAGGTAGGAGTTCTAATCCCAGCCATGGCAACTTTGTGTGTGTGTGTGTGTGTGTGTGTGTGTGTGTGTGTGTGTGTGTGTGTGTGTGTGTGTGTGTGTGAGTGTGTGTGTATTTGTCTGTGCAGGGAGCAAGGCTTTTTAGGCTAGACCCACTCACTACAATTCAAATGTCCTACTTTGGCAAGGCTGCTGATGTCATTCACTGTGAATTACACCTTTGGGAAAGGTGTAACCTGGTAATCTCCATGGCATGTCCTAGAATAATGTAATGCTGTACTGTGATATAGTACTCTGGTATGGGGTTCTATTCCCACATATGGCATGTGTGGATGTTTGTGTGTGTGTTTCTATGTCTGTGTAGGGGGCAATGTTTTTTAGGCTAGTCACACTCACTACAGATCAAATGCCCTACTTTGACAAGGCTGCTGATGTCATTCACTGTAAAATACACGTTTGGGGAAGGAGTACACCACTAATCTCTGTGGTGCATTCTATAACTGCGTAGTGCTGTAGTGTAATAAACTAGTTAGGTAGGAGTTCTAATCACATACATGGCAGGTGTGTGTGTGTGTGTGTGTGTGTGTGTGTGTGTGTGTGTGTGTGTGTGTGTGTGTGTGCGCGTGTCTGTGTTTGTCATTCCTGTGTGGAGGTGGCAATGAGTGTATAACAACTAGACTCATTGTTGAGCGGACTTTGCAAATTTCTTATATGGTGATCCTATTATATGTCACAATGTCCACCATACAAGGATAACAGATGTGAAATAGCCGAGAGGCTGGGGTGCCAAACCATACCCCTACATGTGACATCAAGGCCTGGTGAACAAAATTAGCAATCCTTGTATTACCCAGAGAACACTTTCAACCCATGTCTCATACACAAACACACTTGCTTAGGCATGCCCAGTATGACCTTGTTAGGTAATAGATAGTAACCATGGTGTGATTGCAGCAGACTACAGAGGGTATGGCACCCTGTCCATCAGTACAATAGGCATGTACATGCAGACAGTGCACCTTCACTATGTTCCCCACTTGACACATGCAACACCTGTGGTGCCATCAAATGTGACCCAGAAAGGACATACCATGCCTTAAACACATGCCCTGTATGGACAGATGCCACTGACACAAAGGAATACCTGTATCATGCTATAATTGTAGGTGCAGGGTCAACCTGCTGTCCATTACCTGTTCCCGCCACATGAGGCCAGGACTGACACATCTGATGATAACAATCTGTGTACACAACATGGGCCAGACACCTCAGGTACAGTTCCACATGTCACTGTACATGCATGTGGGATGTGTGCACATCCCTGAAACCATCCATGTCATGGACTAAAGAACACATACATGGCTAGCAATGAACAGCAATGGCCACACACAATAGTTATCCAGGTGACTGGATGGTGAATACAATACCCACCTATGTGGGCCAATCCAGACACTATACCCCTGAGCCACACTGCAGACCATTGTCTTGTGGCCTGATGCCAAGGTATACCCATCACCTAGCCTTGTATAGCATTCTGGCACAGTCAACCACTACACATCCTTGAAGCAATGCACCCATGCATGTCAGTACTGGCACCCTGTGTGTGTGTGTGTGTGTGTGTGTGTGTGTGTGTGTGTGTGTGTGTGTGTGTGTGGTGTATGATGCTTCTGACCACATTTACACTCACTACAACCCCCATTGGCATACTGAAACATGCTGTCTGATGTCAGACACCTCCACATACCCTTTGCTCATATAACCTCTGGATAACCCCTGTGGTGCATGTGGTACCTGCACAGTACTGTATTGTGGCAAACTAACTAGTGAGGAGGTGTATTCCTGACCCTGTCAGTCTGTCAATGTGTTTGGGTCTCTGAGAGAGAGTGGTTGTGTTGATGCTGACACCTGTTCATGCGGACAGGCATGTGTACTACACCTACCATATTGCTACTATATCACTGTTGCAGATGTCACTCACCATCACATATACGTCTGCAGAGCTCCTCAACATGTAAGCTATGCGGTGCATCCAATAACTGCATAGACATGTGATAGCAATGCACAGTCAGTCAGGGGTTTGATACCCTGTACTGGTAGGTGTGTGACACAAACATGCTTAGGTTTTACTCTACCAACCCCTCCCTGACCTATCTTTGCCTCTGTCTTCCTCTCTCACTGACTCTGTGGTGGACATGGAGACGTACACCTGCTTTGCTTAAGCAGCAGCATGTGTTTTGTAAGTGATGCTCATGATCAGCTGATGGCCTCTGCATGAATTGCAGCCCTCCTCTAGCTGATTGTATGTGGAACAGCTGTGGTAACATTGCCATAGCCAATTGCATGGAAGCACACTCCAATATCTAGGAACATCATGTTGGTGTTGGGCCTTTTCATTCACTGTGAGAAGGACCTAGATCTTTTGTTTGGCAAACAGCATCACAGACAGAGTGGGGATTTACCACTAACAACATACACTGTGGAAACAGGTGAACACACAGGAGGGGGATGTGTCTGACATGACTACAGAATGTAAGTGTGGCTATTCTGCATTTGTTGTAATGTTGGTTTAACAGGGTGTGTGTGGATATGGCTGGTCTACATGTTTTAATACCTGTCATGACAGTGCTATGTTTCTGAAGAAACCCCAATCTGTAGGGTCATCTGCAGACTGGGCAGTGTGTGGTGCCTTTTGTTTCTTGTGTAACACACACAGCACCTATCTGTGAACTGCAGAAGCATAGTTTGAGGATTGCTGACAGTACACGGTCACAGACATGGGAGTTACTGACTTAATATCCCTCATAGGACATATGTCACAACAAACCCTGTTAAAACAGTAAATGTATGAGGTTATCACAGCAACATGTCAATATTGGCCCTGTGTTTGTGCCTCCAGCCACAACTCTGTCAACCTGTGTACATATGTCATGCGGTAAGAGGTGCATATGTTCTGTACACCATAATTTAGTGACATCATATCTGATAACAAGCCAGTGAGATATCAGACTGCGACACATGTTATGTATAGTAGGGGTTATCTTTGAGGACATAGCCTGGGCATTCTGTGGTTGTGTGTACAGTACTGAGGTTTGTGTACTTATGGTGATTGTCAACAGTGTGTGTATTGTGAATATGTACCTTGGCCTGTGTACAGACTGTGGTGGATGTCATTGTTCTTGGACCTGTTCTATCTGATGTTACATGCTGCTCCACTGTATGTTACCTTACTAGCTTACATGTTTGTAGGACCAAACACACACATGTCCCATACCACAGACAGGCATCGGACCACACTGTGTAGTGGCTCAGTATATGTAGGGTTAGTGTGTGAGCGGCACAGATGAGGATGTTGTTGATCAGATAGTCCATATATTGTAATATTATGCTAGCTACCATATGTGGCTGTGTTCACATTGGCTGTGGTTATGCACTTTCACACAGGTGTCTGTTACTCTGTGCTGTGACATGCCTGTAAAGCCTGCTATATATGCAGATACATGTGTATTCCCCCATAAGAAATGTAGGCCAGTGTTGTGGCAGTCTGCTTGTAGCCTGCACAGTTCTTTGTTACATGACTAGCAGCTTAGTGTACTTACCCAGTTTGATGTTATGTCCAGATACTTGCCAGATGTACTGCTGCCAGGCCACCATAACAGTCATGTATGTTGGACAAAGCAGTAGGATGCTGTACAGATGTATGTCACTAACTAGTGGGTAGTATGTGGCCATGGCACCTCTGTACCAGTGGTTAGTATGTGTCAGGACAGACAGGGGTGTGTGACTGCATAATGTATGGGGGCAAATGTATACCAGTATTTACATGATATACTCAGCCACATGGCTGTTAACATCCACATTGTCAGGCTCGGTCCACATGTCTTGCACTTAGAGGTTCTGTGTATACGTCTGGACTGACCAGAGTGTGTCAGACTATAACCATTTATTGGCCATATCTCTGCTGTAGTCCACAGGAACATTACTGTACTAGCAGTTGTACTGTACTATGACGTCCATAGGATGTCTGTCTGTGGCCAATAGCGCACATGTTAAAAGTAGATGTGACCTCCCACACACAACATGTCTGTGAAGACAACCCCTATCACAGTAGCAATAGTCTACATAAATGCCTGCAATACATACCTGACATCCCCTTGCACTAAGAGGTTGGGACAATTGGGGCTGAGGTAGGGCTCCACTCCATGTTCAGGACACATGGTGAACATATATGTATATTACTTATCCATATATCTATATAGATATATACACATATACACATCAACATACATAGATGGATATGCATTTGTACATATTTATACATATAAACACTCAGATATATACATATACACAGCAATATATGTCTACACAAATACAAATAAAGATACATATGCACATATACTTAAGGATATCTACATATATATTGACAGTAATAGGTATATCAGAATTGAATTGTATGCACATATATAGATATCTACATATATATATATATATATATATATATATATACATAAATAGGCATATCTGTACACATATGATGTACATCCATATATAGCTATATATATATATATATATATAGAGAGAGAGAGAGAGAGAGAGAGATGTACATATGAAGAGATGTACACATGGCCATATATATGTTGCACTATACAGATGAGTATACAGACATATGTAGGAATATACATGTGTATGTACATGTGGACCTATATCAACTGATTATATGTATATATCCATATTCCTGTCATGTGTAAGCCTCACGGTTGTGTATACACTCCCAGATGTATCTCACTGTATGTATCTGCTATGTGTACATTATGATAAAACAACATGTGTGATGCAACAGTCATATTAATAACAAGTACTACACAATTGTGGAAGTAAAAGCAATTGTTCAATACTAATCAATATGTGTATTAACAAATATATTGGAAAAGCAACAGCTGTCTACACAGTGGTCATGGCAAAGTGATTAGGTATTGTGATATTACCTGCAAGGGCTGTTCATTTTGTTGCTGGGCAGAACATGGGCTATCATATACGGAGTAGTTAAGACAGTTTTGAGCAGCTTTAAGCACATTTGCATGGGTTTGCATGAAGCTAAGCAGTGCTAAGCTATGGGTAAATGTACGGGCGTTTACAGAGTGTAGGCTTCGCTTACTAGTGCGCAAATCAGCTCAGCTGTTATATTGCAGCAATGTTGATACCTGCTAAGCATTGCTTAGCCCTGGTAACCAGTTCACCCCCCCCAATCTGATAACATAGCAGGGTAATGACATCTGTAATAAGTGTATGTAATGCCATGTACAATACATGCGCTTATGTGCTGTCATTACAGTAGCAAGGGGTCTAAATGTCATCTGTGGGACACAGACGTATATGAGGCCTGTACACCACCGTCATCCATGTGACTGTGTTACATACAGGGGTAGTTGCCTAGGGTATGTGCTGTCACACTGGCATGTAGTGTATCATGACAGTACTACTGTTGACAGTGCCTACCCAGGCAAGAGTAGAGTGCTAAATGTAGTACTGACAACAGGCACACCTGCAGGCATAACTGGACTCTGAGGCCTCCCTGCTGTATCCCTGGTGTGTGAGCTGTGTCATAGTATATAACCCCTACTGGGTAATGATCCGACATGTAGAATGTAACTGTAGACTACCGTCTGTACAGCACATGATAGGGAGGGCTCCTGACATGGAGGTAAGGCATACATATTGTTGTCAAACATCTATCTGTCAACACATTCATCCTACTGCATAGCTACTTGCCAAGCTGATGACTGTCAGTCCCTGTACAGATGTGCAGATGGCAGGCATCCAGCTGGGATATGTACAGGCATCATAAGCTTGATTGACACTGACATGTCAGCCCAGCTGTGTAAGAACTGGCACATATTGGAGATAACACCCTGTACACACCACATGACATGGGTACCTCCACTACACTACCACAGCCAAGAGAACATGCTTGGGTACAGGTCTCCATCACAGACACTAACCATGTGTTGTAATGCATGTTGCATGCATGTCAACATGATCACCTCAGTGGCCATTTTCAGGAGGAATCTGGAGGAATGGCTGATGCATGTCACTCTCACCCTGAGGGTCACCACAGTAGTGTCTGTTGATAGATTGCCTACTGCCACATGGCAGGTGGCAGGATACCACTGTACACACAACCCTTACACACCCCATCTCTCCTTGGACAATAGCTAGGTACACAGCTATGACCATCAGCCATGATGCACCCCAGTACTGACACATGTGTACCTGTGCATGACTGTGTATAGCAGTGTCTGTGTGTTAGCACACCTGTACGTGGGAATTCCATGAAGGCCTTCACAACCACAGCAACACCCATTGCCATAGCCAGTCATGGCTGCTGCTGTATGGGACATTACATGTATGCTGTTAAGTTCCTCCCCATACCGGCTACATAAGCCTTGCAGTACCATCACAACAGTGTTGTACAAATGGGTTGATAGGCATGGGATGCCCATTTTGTTGGTGGAAGTGTGGGTATGTGGGCATGTCCGTTTATCTGTAGGGTACAGCATTCCGAGGCCACATACACCTATTACAATACCCATTGCCACACAGTAGTACATATAGTGTTATTGCTGCCCATTGTTGAGGCAAAACAATGCAACACCCTGCTATGCGTGTGGCATGTGCATCAGATGCATATCCATGTGGTACCAATGTTGGGATCTACAATGGGTTGTATTGCAGCCATGGCCAATGTGCAATGGTGGGTATATCAGAGTGTCATCATGGGTGTCAGGGAGTACAATATCCACTGGGGGATGTGGGTGCTGTGTACACTGTCATTACACCAAGGTACACCCGGTATATGTCCCATGTACCACGTTATGGTTGCCACTGTCACCAACAACCATACAGGTAACTGATACCACATTCCAGGCCAGTTATGCATGTGCTGTGTGCAGTCTACCTGTAACACATTGGACACACGGTCAAGTCAGTTAGCAGCGATAGGCCCTGGTCTCTCGGATGCGTGCCTGCCTGTTATGTGTCTATTAAGGTGTATTTGAAGGTATGTCACACTATATATTGCCCATATACACCCATTACGTCCTCCATTAGCATACTGTACATGTCTGGGAATGTTCTGCATGTAACATGTAACCTGGGATACACCTCACCCTAAACACTGTGTGGGGTGTGCAATGTAAGCCACACACCAGTATCATTACATACCTAGGTAGGGGTCTAGTCCCAGTGTTGCCAAGTAACAGTGTGCGTGTATGTGGATGGGTCTACAGGTTGCAGGGTATACAGGCCCCAGCAGATCACCTGTCCATGTAGCACAGGCAATAACTGTTATACTAAGCTGTGACATGTGTTCAACTGTATTCCAGATATGTCACAGCCATGGTGTCACCACAGTGCCATACCCCGTTGCGGAATATGACTGCAGACCATCCTCGTGCTGACACATGCACACCTACAACACAAATGGATACAATTACAGAGACCACAATCAATCAGTGTTACTAACAGCTATAATGCATCATTGCTGGATGGCTCCACTAACTGAAATATATGCATTACACTTTACTCCTTATAACATGTTACACTGAAGTACTGTGGTACACTGTAGTACGGTCACCATGTGCATCAGAACCATAGTAGCCTGTCCCTGCATAGATGGTATGGATGACAGGGATGTGGCACAGGTATCATCATATGCACAGGGTGTGTTGTTGGTTTGCCAGAGGCCAAGGTTGGGCTATAAATTTGACACCATGTGTGTTTATGAGGGGAGTACCGAGGTGAACTAGGCGTGGTGATGTGGTGTGTGTAGATATGGGTTGCCCTAGGTGTGTTCGTATAGTGAGTGGGTATGCATGCACACAGTTCTGCCATGTGGCTACCCTACACAGGCATTTCTGGACAGCTGCAGACCATACCTGGCAGGGTTTGCAGTTTAATGCCTCCGGCCACAGACATGTGGACTGTGTCTGCCAGGGTTCCATGGGCATGTGCAGGTAGAGGCCTTGATGTGTTACTCTCACCTGATGATGACAAATATCTGCTGGTACCAGGTCCCTCCTGGGACTAGCTAGGACTAAGTGCTAGTGCCCTGTTGTGTGCTGTGGTGTGGACAGCACCCCACCCCCCGCAGTGCTGGAGCTGGTACTGCCACTACGGGAGCCCCTTGGTGTCCTAGCACGTCCACGTTGCCTGCCAGCTGTTGGTGTTGCTACCTGCATCCACGAGGCCATCACCGCACTTCCACCACATGTTCTAGCATGGACAGACTGTGGTCGATGAGGGCCATCATCTCACCAGACTGTCAATCCATGAACTCAGTTAATGCACTGATGGCACCAACCAGTTCACGGGTGTTGTCACTTGCAGATGTGAGAGCAGCCCTCTGCAGCCACAGGCCCTGTCTGGTGTAACATTCTATATGTGCCTGCACCTCCATGACAGCCTAAAACATGTGCCTGCTGGTACCAGCTATGTCGCCTCTGCCAGGGGCATGATGTCCAGCGACCTTACTGCGAGCACCCTGGGACATCTGCCTATGTGGTGCCCTCGCGGAGATCTTTCTTTGCCTGCTGCGACCAGACACTGTAGGCATGGGTACCTCACCTTCCTGTTTACAGACACCAAACGCCAGCTGTCCCTCCGCTATGGCCACTGGTGATGGGGTATGTATAGGCATTCAAACTGTGTGCGGGGTTGGGGTGGTTAAAAGGGGATGTCAAATGATGGTGCTGTTTTGGCCCCTGACAACCCCACCAGTGCCTCAACAGTGCTATCATCATCTTTGGTGACTGCATGGACACCAACATCAGATTGCATGCAGGTGGGACCCTGATCCACCTCACCACCTGTGGGGAAAAACAATAAACGCACTTTAAAACCTGTACAGCATTGCATAACAGTACACACACACACACACACACACACACACACACACACACACACACACACACACACACACACACACCACTGTAATACCTACCTGTCTGTGATTTTACAGACAGTCCCACATATATATCCATGTGTACCCCATCCTGCATCACACTTGGTAACATACACACATTGATACTACTCATTAACATATCAGTCCTCTAAATGCCTACACAAGTGTTCACAACACAAGACCTGTTACTACATTACCTGCCTGACCTGTGTGTAGTGGTTTTAGATGGCCTCACTGCTGTCATTTGGTGCTCACCCTGTGTATGTCCAGACATCATGAGCATGGCCCCTATATATGTGTGGGCTACTATGTTCACTCCATAATATCACGCACTGGTATGTCATGTGTATGTAATGCACAGTACATGCCAGATATGCTGTTCAATCAGCTTATCATGTGACAACTGTAATATATGGATACACTCCCTGGTGTTGACTAGTACTTCCCCAATGCATCTGTGGTGCTGCATACGTGGGTTGTAGGTGACCTCTCTGCTGAATGCAATTTGAAGGGTGTATCTGGTGTCTACCTTCCCTCTCAATGCCTGGTCCATGCTACAGACCATATTATACTATCAGCTGTCCTGTGATTACATACATGACAAGTATTCCTGGTGTGTATTGTGGCAATCCATGTCCATGTACTGCATGATCCCAAAGGGATGTACTGCTGTATGAACACCCCACAATCACACATGTGCATACATGGCCAGCCACATAAACACATACACAAGCACAGTCGCATCGTACATGCATCAACCTCCCTCCACTTCACTAGAGTGACCCTACAGACAAACTAACTACCCATCTGAATGCACACACACGCATACAGGTGAGGTTGCACAATGATAGTACACGCAGTACTCTTATTACCCATCTGTCAACATGCATAACATATGGTACCCAACAGCATGCAGTGCAGCTATAGTCAATCCTTGCTAGAAACAGTATACTTGTGTGTGATGCATGTGCTGTGTCACAATACGATGCCCCTTTCCCTGGATACCACTGCACCCATGTACACAATATTGCTGTGCACCTGTTCTCACCCTGCCATGTACTGTGCACCACACCTCACAGGTGTACAGCCCATTGCTGAATGTGTACTACTGTGTTGGTTATGTCAGCTTTAATGCTCACAGCCCCTATGTTTTCCAGCAACACATACCTGGGATGATATGTGGACAGATGTCATTTGTGAATGCCTGATGTCTGATTTACAGCTCTTAACATCAGTGGACCATGTATGACCAATCGAATACTCTTACATTGACAACCATGAGAGGATACCATGGCTATGGGGGGTGTACACACCCTTATTGATATGATGTACCCATCCTTGATCTGCCATGGGACCACATCACTGCATATCTTAACAGTACATGAGCCTGATATGTGACATATGTCCTGTACATTCACATGCAGTGTCTACGGAATGTGTTAGGTGTACAGATGCTGACCATGATGCATACACACCATGTTGGCATATGTGTGCACACACATATCATGACGGTTTGTCACCCCTCTTGTGCGTTCTACAGCAGTCACTACACCTGGCAGGAGTATACCAGCATGGGCCATCTGCATTTGCCAGTGTATGTTCAGTCTGCCATACATGTCACCCTAATCTGCATGATTGCAAGGTCTACTCATGTGCACATCCCTTAGTGTTCATACACTGCCATCACTATTGCTGTGGAGGTAGGGTTACATCTGCCACAAGTCCTGAACCTGACTATGTGCAGATACAGCCATTCTTAATATCCTTAGGATCCCTGCTGCAGTGCACTGGTGTGTCATGCTGATAGCCCCCCTTCAGCCTTTTTGCAGATGCATGACATGTAAGCCCTACACATGTGTCACTTTGCAGTGTCCCATACACTGAACACCACATGTTACAGCCTAGTCCCAGCTGATAATGTGGACCACTGTAATGCCTTATGACATAGTGTATCTCTGCAGCAGTTGCCATTGTCCTTCAGGTATATACACTGGTGTTGCACTGTATATGGGTGTTGTTCCATACATGTCCCTACTGTAGGCCATGTCTCCCACAATTATGTTCACCCCTGTGATGCCATGCATTTCACAGCAACAATATGTGCACATGTACAGCATGCATTCTGGGTAGGTGTGTTAGATGTGTGCATGGAATATACCATCACCATTACATGCCCGGTGTATTGGCAAGCATCTACATAAACCATACTCACCAGCTACAGGCTGCTGTCTTGCTGGTATCCCGGAGTGACCTACATAAGAGGGTGGGAGATGCAAAGTCAGTGGCCACACCTGTGGCATTGTTACAGGGTGGGTGCAGTATTACAATACATCAAAAGTACATTTCCACAATACTACCACATATGGACATCTGTTTATCACTACTATGCAACAACAAAATATATCTATGACATTTCAGATATGCATGCTCTACCTGTACCGATGCAGATGTATATGCAACAGTGGTCTACTGATGTGCCCTGTGGCCTTACTGTCATGCTCCTTGGCCAGTGTGTGGGTGGCACTCACCTCCACAAAGGTGTCCGGCGGTTGGTGGCTGGCTAGATGGGTAGTTGCCACGAAGCTGGCCAGGACTTCCTCCACACATGTCAGGGGGGATGGATGGCATGGCCCCCCTGTGGTGAGGTGATCCCCCTGCACTGCAACAGCATGCCAACGGACATTGCAAAGTAGGTCAGAACAATGATGCTAGACCTGCTCATAACTGCGGTTGTGCAGTCCAACATCATTGACCCTGTGAACTAGGTAATTCCATAGGGCAGTCCGCTCCTGCTGATCATGGGCGGCCCAGCCAAACAAGATTGCGTAGTGCTGTATTAGTTCATTCAGCAGGATTTCATTTTCACCTGCTGTGTAGGCTGGCAGCCTTCCATGGGACATTGTGTCTGAAAGACATAACGATGGACACAGGTGTGAGCAAGTCATGCAGCAAGGTTACTACAGTTCTTAATACACATCACCGTCACCCCCCACCATATCAGCAACAACATACTGTACACACAACTCAAAAGGTAAGGCTACATCATACCTACCAATGAGGCAGATATTGTACTGTACCACGCTTTGTGCAATGTGTTTGTAGCCATGTTCCCTGTGTGGACACTATCATTGCTGGTCTGTTACAGACTATTCACCTGCATGCCATTGTCAGGGCCATAATTGTTCCATATATGCCTGTGGTATGCTTGCTATGTGTTTGCTGCACATCTGACAGTCTGTGTTATTGTGGTTATCTATGCATGCTGTTGGACATGTTCTGGGATTGTGTAGACTATTACTACTGACATATGTTTTATAACAGTGACACAATAGCATGTATATGTACTATTGGCCAGCAGAACCACCTCTCCAAACTCATCTGCTTATGTTACCAGGTCACATCACAAGTGTGACCCACCCTAGGAACTCCTCATGTACTGTTCCAGCAATACCATCAGGTGGAACCAACCCAGGGGAGGACAGGTCCAGAGTCTGTTCCATAATGGGCTCCACAGATACATGTGGGATGTGCTACATCACCTTGAGGCACCCAGACACATTCACAGGGCCCACATGCTCCTCCTGCTCAGCTTCCAGACCAGGCACCTTCCGGATGTGGACTGCTGTTGTGAGTAGCAGTGGGTGGGAGGCTTGTTCCCATTGTGTCCATATTGGGGCCATGGAGCATCCCTATCACAGATCACACACACCATCCAGGGTGTTTACCCACCACATGTGTCATATACCAACCCTGTAGGCTTTCCTCTATATCTACCAACCCTGACCACCTCCACAACTATACTTGCCATACTTCCCCATATTCCCATTCCATACTTCACAGACAAGCGCATTGTGGTCCCAACAAGGGGTACACATGTGATATACCCATCCATATTGCACACACTGATAGCTGTAGATATCTGTGTGTATTGCTATGTGTGCTGTTTCCTTAGCATGCAGCACCGTGGTAATAATTACAGGGGACATGTATTTACATGCATTTATGTTTGTGTGTGTGTTTGTATATATGTAGACATGTGCATATAGGTATATATCTATACATGTGCAGATATGTGTGATGTATATATGTGCTCATATATATGTCTACACATGGGCATCTGTATATTTGTGGACATACCTTATATATATATATATATATATATATATATATATATATATATCTGTGTGTGTGTGTGTGTGTTTGTGTGTGTGTGTGTGTGTGTGTGTGTGTGTGTGTGTGTGTGTGTGTGTGTGTGTGTGTGTGTGTGTGTGTGTGTGCACATATGCATACATATATGTGGGGTACATTCAGACATCAAGTTCACAATCTCAAAACACCTTCCTGCACAGCTGCACTGTTCTGCCTTGCTACAACACAGACAGGTGCCACATATGGACACAGCCTGACATTAGGGGGTATATGTAGGGCTGGATTGCAGGTAACCCTATTACACACCTATGGCATTCCTGCATGCTACAATACAGGTTAACCTGAGTATCCTGCAAGAGGTGGGCTATGGAACTCACATGCCCATCATTATGGCATTACTTCCACCACCTGCTATTGGCCACATAATATACATACATCCCATTACACAACACACACTATGATGGCTTACATCTTATCAGTCAGTGCTGCTCTGCACGGTTGATGGGTATGGCCCACTACCCACAGGGACGGACTCTATTGTCCTTAGCAGTTGTTCAGCTGAACATCATTACAACAACAACAACACCTGAAGGCACATATAAATCATTCCACATCATATATCCCATTATTATGGACCAAGTACTATGGTGAATTACATACATATATACTTCATGTACCTGTTCTGGGAATGCAGACTCTTCTGGATGTTTTTTGTTCCTGTGCCTTATACGCACACTCTCTCTGTCTCTCTGTCTCTGTCTCTGTCTCTGTCTCTCTCTCTCTCTCTCTCTGTCTCTCTCTCTCACTCTCAGTCTCTCTCCAGTAAATGGAATGAGGTGCTTTGCATATATTGCAGCATGGAATTTGTAAGTGATGAACATGATCAGGTGATGGCCTTTGCACCAGTGTCCTCCACTTGCTATCTGCATGCAGCATGCTTTGTAGTACTTTCAATTACCACTGTCATGGCAACCAACTATTATAAATCCCTATATCATGTGGGCGTGGTCCCTTTACCTTTCCTGTATGATGGACATCCTTCCTGTGTGTGGGCAGCGGTGTTACATGCAGCAGGTAGCAATACCTCTTACAGGAGAACCTGCACACTCAGGCCAGCTACATATTTGTAGGAGGTTCCAGAACTACAGAGAGAGTGTGAGTAGTGTTGTTGTCTGCATTGTATAGCACCAGTGTTACAGGGTTTGTATGTACATACTAGTTTAACTTGGAATGCAGTCTGTATGCATAGCTCTCAACTGTGAGCCTATCCTCTTGATGGCCAGAGGTGTGCCTATTATGTTTTGTCTGTCCACCACACAGGTCTTGTGTCAGATATATCACTGACAGTGTGTGTTGAGTGCTATCAGTACATGGCTACATCCATTTCTGTTTCTAACTTCATATTCCTGACTAAGGGTATGTTGCAGACTATCCTGTAACACCAGCTACTTGCTTAGTGTATGACAACAGTTTTACACATACGGGCCTGTGATCCAGCCTCTGTCCTCCACCTACATACCAGGATTTGTACATATGACATGCTGTCAGGGGTTGTTATGTAGTGGGCTGTGAGTATGTCATGCTGCCATTCCTGCCATCAGCCCACTGATGTTGTGTCCCCCACACATACTGTGGGGTTGGGTCCATATATGTGTGGGCTCCACCTACACAATACATGTGTGCCCTTATGCACTCCAGAGGTCAGTGTATGTAACAGTGGTATATGGCCCTGTATTACTGACTCTATGGGGGGGGTGATGCACCATAACTAACCTAGGCTGTTACAACATGTGGGAGTATCAGGGGTAAGCTGCCTTAAGGCATCTGGATGTACATTACCATACAATTCACCTTGGGTAAATGCAGGCCTCCTGCTTCCTGCCATACAGACTGTTCTGTTTGTCAGTGTGATTGTGATGGTATTACTTATGCCTTGTTATGTAACAAATACATCACATTGTGTCAACGGAGGTCTTTACCCCCTAGGGATTGTGTACAGAGAGTAAATAGAGGCTGCTGGACTATACATCTGCATTACTTACTGTTGATTGACTGGTATCCTATGGCCCAGCCTGTCTTTACTATTGTACTACATGAAGGCATTGGCCTGGACAGCAACATATGTAAACCTTTCCAGACTACTGTATCAATATAACTGTTTGCATTACTCTGTTTATATGTATGTCAATGTCTCAACAGCTATATGACGTGGCATATACAACTGTAATAATACACAAATAAAGCTTTCCCATGTATGCAAACCTCTGTGTGGTATTATATCCTTTGACATCTCTATGGGTTTATGTTGCAGGCAATAATTGTCATTTGTATGGGTGGTTCATACAGTGTCCAGTTGGTAAGGTGGTAACTGTAGGCATAGTGGCTGTTCCATATTGTGTGCACCATCTACATATGTATCCTCCTATACATATCTCTGTGTGTGTATGTGTAGTTACACACATATATATCTTTATATATATATATATATATATATATATATATATATATATATATATATATATATATATATATATATATATATATATATATATATATATATATGTATGGGTCTAGGACTATTCACTGAAAGCACATTTCACTGAAAGTCAAATGACTGTGCACAAATCACTGAAAGCTCAATTCACTGAAAACACAATTCACTGAAACACATTTCACTGAAAGTTATATATGGCCTTTTCCCCACTGTAGTGCGACCCTGGAGTTAGTATATATAGTAAAGGAGTGTGGGGGGGGCACTGCCCCCCACATTGGGGGTGCGGGGTAGTGTAGGTTCCCACATAGTTTGGATATATCTTATGTTCAGAAAAGAGTAACTTATGGGAATTGCAAGTATCCATGTATATAGTTTAAAATACTATATATATATATATATATATATATATATATATATACTAACTTCAGGAGTCGCACTACAGTGGGGAAAAGGCCATATATACCTTTCAGTGAAATGTGTTTCAGTGAATTGTGTTTCAGTGAATTGAGCTTTCAGTGAATTGTGCACAGTCAAATGTGTTTCAGTGAAATGTTCTTTCAGTGAATAGTCCTAGACCCATCTATATATATATGTATATATATATATATATATATATATATATATATATATATATATATATATATATATATGTATATCTGTATCTGCATATATGTGTCTGTGTATATGTATCCTAGGGATGTTGATTGCTTCCACATTGTACATTCCCTATGGTAGCCTGCATGATATGTTACTGATACCAGCCTGACATCATATAGATGGGATGGAGTACAGTTAAAATCTTGTGCCCTTGTGTGTCAGGTTCTGGTTATGAGATCTGCAACTGTTGGTAGTGTATTGCAGGGCAGACATGTTTGACTGTGGGGGGGGGGGATACCTATACGTACAGGACATGTGTTGTTTGGGCCCCCTCAACCCCATTAACGGTGCGTGTGGACATATATGTATTTGTTATGTTCCCATTATTATCTACAGATCATTGCCTCTATATATATATATATATATATATATATATTGCTGTATATCTATATAGATATATAGATGTAGACATATATATCTATAGACGTATGCATATGTATGTGCATATGTTTATATATATATATATATATTTAGATATACACATATATATATATATATATATATATATATATATATATATATATATATATATATATATATATATATATATATATATATATATACCCACACACACATACATCTACATGTTTAGAAAGATTTCCTGCACTGTTGAATGACTGGGCTGGATGATATGTTTGTGAAAACATCAGAGCTATGCATATCTGACATGGCTTAGTGGTAAATTGCTTTGGCTATGGTGTGCATGGTCCTGGGTTTGAGCCTTTCAGACTCTATTTATTTTGTTGCTAGGCAGAACACGGGCAGTTAGATACAATGTGATTAAGGAACTTTTAAGCAGTTGTCTTGGGTTTGCACAGAGGTAAGCACTGCTAACTTCTGGTTACAATTTCTTATACTCAGCTTCTAAATTGCTTAACCTGTGTAGGCATTGCTTACCCCCTCGCAAACAAGCTTAAGCCCGCTTACTGCTGCTTAAAAGTGCTTACTCCTGCTTACTCCCACACTAATTTCTTTAAAAGAAAAGAAAAAAGGGTTGATAGGAAAGTGGTGCAAAAGGTGCACAAAGAGGGAAAAACAGTGGAAAAAATAGCTAGGAATGTGCAGGAGGGTCTAGGGAAGGCCATATCTGCCCATTTCTTCTACAGCAATAGCTGTGCATATACACTGAATTTGGAGGTAGCTTTGGATACTCAAACCCCTGAGAGATGGGTGAGGACAACAATAATGTGTTGTGATGCCAATTAGACCAGATTACATGTGTCCAGTGGAGGATACTCAAACCCCTGAGAGATGGGTGAGGACAACAATAATGTGTTGTGATGCCAATTAGACCAGATTACATGTGTCCAGTGGACATGTGCAAAATGGGCAGCTATGTATAGGGTGATATTTTTTTTTTGGTAAAAGAATGTCCTTTTTTTTTTCAGGTGAGAGTGGGATGTTGGGGAAGGATAGAAGGCATATTTGGGGAGGTAGGTTCGGTAGGTTAACAGACAAGACAAACATGACGCATACAGGGGTGGTATATGACACATGTGGGGGTAAACACCTTGATGGGGAGGGGTGTTGGGAAATTGGAAGCCTATGAGCCCCCTAGTGGAAACAGTGGGACTGAGATCCCCACCCATGGGCAGTCAATACTGCACCTTCACAGCTCTGAAGGTGGGTGTGCTGGGGGCTGAGACAGAGAGCCAGGCCAACCCTCTAGTCATGACACGCAGTCCTCAAGCTGGCATAGAAGATCTCCAAACTGCTGATTGTGCTCTCTATGCACCACGACCTGGACCTGGCGATGGGTGACAGCTTCCTGCCCATGCCTGCTCCCAAGGGGGATGAGCCCCATCCCCTGAGGTGGTTCCACCTGAAGGTGGTGCAGGACCAACAGACGAGGAGGTCCTGGAT
Source organism: Protopterus annectens (assembly GCF_019279795.1). Taxonomy (NCBI): domain Eukaryota; kingdom Metazoa; phylum Chordata; order Ceratodontiformes; family Protopteridae; genus Protopterus; species Protopterus annectens. Next base: position 158,775,190 of record NC_056729.1, on the reverse strand, counting down.
GGGCCCCAGACATGCTGGTGCCCGGTGCCATGGCCAGCTGAGGTGGGACAGTTGGGTTCACTGGAACCTGCATTCTCATACGTGCTATGGTGTTTATGGTGTATCAACATATGTGGATTAGTAATAGTCAACACATTCCAGGGTTAGATATAACAGCATGCATAGATATTCTCATTAACCCAGACACCAGATACGGAACATTTGCATAGCAAATGGAACACATGCATATATGGGACCAAAGTGGTGATAACAACAGCATGCAGGTACGTTGATGGCACCATGCCTCCAATGTTAGAATATTTCAACATAGCTCATGCATAGAACCAACAGGACATATATAGAACAAATAGGACATATGTCCCAATGTAACAGTGTAGTCTTCATATACCAGTTGAGGTGGGTATGTAGTGTATTGTGGAGATATAGGGGGGAGAGAAAGATGTCAATTAACAACTAGTATATTCCTGTAGTTCACATTACTTTCCTAGTCAGTGCTGTTATCTGTACCTTACAAGTATTACTACGCTACCCTATTGCCTTAGTTTGGACAGTGATATGGTTGTCGTCATCTTTATACATGAACGAGTTTTACCTGCAGTATACACCTCTTACCTGGTTTATCTGTGCAGGAAATGTTTGTTGACACTAACTGTTTCTACACATACTCCCAGATTCCAGGTTGATGTTGTGCATGTACCTGTCCATCTCTTTTTGTACAGACTCTGGCCATGTCTTGACCACATGCAGGTGAACTGGGTCATATCTAGACTATTGCCCTTTTCAACCTTTACTGACTTACAACACACTTATATAGGATTTCCTACACAGTTATATTATGTAGCACAGTGTGGGTGACAGTGATCAGTGATACCTTATTATTCAGAGCAACTGCAACACTCACAATTTCATACAATACCAGAATAAACAGTACCAGTACAGGGTATCAAGCTTTTATTTCTCGACACAGTGTTTGTATCCGACGTACCTGTGGGAGCAATGTTTGTTAGCACTACCTGAATGTTGCCACACAAAGTGCCAGATTTCACATTAGTATTATGCACATACATCTCACTCTATTACTGTACACACTCTGGTCACAGCTTGACAACATGGGGGTGCAGATAGGACATACTTGGCTTATTACTCTCATAACAGTTTTGGGAGTTGCTAGAGTGACACGTTTGTTCTCATATCTGTGTGACAATCAGTTATATTTCCTGTTTGCTGCCTAAACATCTGGGAACATCTCACTGACTTCCCAGGTGGACAGGGTGACAGGCAGAAGATATGGGCCCATATACTGGACATTCTGGACTTATCTGTACAGTTGTGGGGTACAGTTCTGTATGCATCCTACTTCCCCTCCCAGGTTTCAGACCATGGCTGTGTCTGCTAAAACTAAAACACTGTCCATCACAGTTGTGTGTGCTATATAGATATTGCTGTATATCTCCTATCTGCTTTCTGTCTTATAATTCTCCTGTGGTTTTACATTCTGACCTTGTATTACAACACTCCTATATAGAATTTCCTAGACAGTTATATTATGTAGCACAGTGTGGGTGACAGTGATGAGTAATACCTTATTTTTCAGAGCAACTGCATCAGTCACAATGCCTTACAATACCAAAGTAAACAGTACCAGTACAGAGTATCATTCTTTTATTTCTGGGCACAGTGTTTGTATCTGACAGACCTGTGGGAGCAATGTTTGTTAGCACTACCTGAATGTTGCCACACACAGTACCAGATTCCACATTATTATTATGCACATACATCTCACTCTATTACTGTACATACCCTGGTCACAGCTTGACAACATTAGGGTTTGAATGGGCCATACGTGGTTTATTACTCTCATAAGATTTTGGGAAGTTGCTAGTGTACCAGCTTTGTTCTCATAGATGTGTGACAATCAGTTGTATTTCCTGTTTGCTGCCTATATGTCTGGGATCATCCCACTGATTTCCCAGGGGGACAGGGTGACAGGCAGCAGATATGGGCCAATTTACTGGACAATCTGGACATATCTGTACAGTTGTGGGGTATGATTCCGTATGCAGACTACTACCAGTCCCAGGATTAGAACCATGGCTGTGTTTGCTAAAAATACAACAGTTCATATCTCAGTTGCATGAGCTCTTTGAATTTTGCTGTCTGCTGTTTCACTGTATTCTGTCTATGTGTCTCTCAGTTGTACTAAGTGACCTCTGGGGATTACACCAGTCATATACAGACATCCCACACATTCTATTTATGTTGGACAGTGTGGGTAACAGTGCTTAATACAACAGTACTATTAAGTGATTGCAAATCTACATTACCATATGATACCAGATTATACACATGCAGTCCAGCAGTTAGTCCTTTATTGTCAGGCTATTATGCTTTTATTTATGTACAAACTATAAGAGACTCTCCCTGCAATATTCTCCAGTGTATGCAGTACTTGCCTTAAACAATACAGGTATTATACTGACAATTAATTTACTAATACTTTTAGATTTATTTCCTATGACAGTACATGCAGGAGTATTACTAACCTGCCTCGCTTTGCAACCTCTCCAGGCAACAGCCGTGGGCCTCCTGGTTTGCAGCCTGCTCACTTGCCGCTGTGAAGGACATAAGAGGAATATTTAGCCATACCTATCCATAATATACATGAGCTGGCAATTATTAAACCGGTAGTGAAGTGATACTTACACACAGCTGGGACCTACCCTGTCGTCCTAGCCTCTTCAGGTTGGCATAGTGATGTCTGACCTGCTCACCAGTTCGGGGTATGCCAGTGGCACTGGTGAGGTCATGGGCGAGATGGACCCAGGCTTCTGCCTTATATTAGGAACCTTGGTACTGGCCCTGCAGCAGTGTCTGCTCATGGACTTTGACGAGGAGTCCTGACATGACTCTGGACTCCTGGATGACCCAGCGCTGTGCTCGGAAGCACACTCCCTCTTCCCTTTCTGCCATGGTGCCTGCAAGGAGAAGCTACAACTAGTTATGAGATGTATTCCCACCTATTGGGTTTAAGTAGGGCCAAATTCCCACACTTTGCCATGATTGGCCAGTTTTGAAAAGGCTAAGCTATGAGAAAACCTTTTTAGCTAAGGTTGGCATTGTTTAAAGGAGTATACCACTGGGCACATTGAGTTAGCTGGCCTACACATTGTCTACACCTCCTAAGCTGGCCTTTGCATTTTATTTGCTTTTTGGCATTGATTTATTATTCATTACATCTTATATATATGTCTGTTATCCATGATTCAAGTGTACGTACACTGTATGGGGTCCTTGTGTTTAGTAGGGGATTTACACCTCACATCTGGCCTTACTTCAGTACTCCATTTCACATATTTATGTTATGTAGTAGGTTATAGAACATATTACTGTATACTGATTCCTTTCACATGTTCAGTTTGATTTTTACTATAGTGAGGGTTTGTTTGGTGATACCTCACTCTTATGTACTGCTGTGATGGCTTGGTGGTTAACT
>NC_056729.1:158761697-158766697 GCF_019279795.1 Protopterus annectens | reverse complement strand
TATATTGTCTCCTCTTGTGGGAATGGTGACTAGTTGTTCCATTGCATTTGAGTTTATGAATTCTAGGAACCTTTAGGCTAGGGTGTTTGGGCTTATGTAATGTTCCCAGTCTATGTTTGGGTAGTTGAAGTCTCCCAAAATGATGGTATTTGGAGAGACATTCATACTCTCCAGTGTCTTCAGGAAGGCTGTGTGGGGTTCCTGAGTTTGAGAGGGTGGTCTGTAGCATGCTACAAACTGTAAGGCAGTTTTGGCTATGGTTAGTTGCACCTGGATAGTCTCTGATGCTTTGTGCGTTGCCACTAACCTGGAGGTGTGGGTATCTTTGATGAAAATGGATACTCCCCCTCCTTTTGTGGTTCGGTCCAAGTTTTGGGGCCGGAAAGCATGATATGAGGTAAAACCTGATAGTGCTGGGGTGCTATCAGGAGCCTTGAACCAGGTTTCAGTCACTGCACAGACATCGATGTTCTCCATACTGAGGAGGGCTTCGAGGGCGTGCATCTTGAGGTTTAGACTTCTGGCATTGAGCAGCATTACCCTTAGTTTTTTCCACTTGTGTTTTCTAGGGAGGTAGGTTTGTCATTTGAGCCTTGCCTAAAAAAGGCACTATGGGGGTGGCAAGAGCCTTGGCCAATATCCAGAAGCCCAGGGGTGACAGGTGCAAGCCATCCCTTGCGAAGCAGCATGGCTTGTCAAGCATGTCATCCCAAGCAGACAGACATTGGATCCCCTTAGAATGACACCAGTAATTAAGCCAATTGTTAAAACTGATCATTTTGTCTTTGTACTGTGGCATCATTCTTGGTGAGGGTAAGATGCTGCTCAGGGTCAGGGTCATACCAGCCTGGGCTACATAATCAGAGAGCTCCTCTATGTCTCTTTTGATGTAGTCCAGGGAGGTACGTCTCAGGTCATTCACACCGGCATGTACAATGACTGAGTCATATTTGTACTTGCTGTGGAGTGACCTCAGTGCTTGTGTTATGTGGCGGATTCTAGCTCCCGACAGGCAGCTTACTGTGACCTTTTCCTTGTTCAGTCTGGTGAGCGGGACGTCAGTGTGTCTGACTATGGAGTCACCTATTACAAGTGTGTCTGGCATGTTGTTTGGCCTTAAGGGCTGTGACTGTTTAGCACACTGACTTTGTGAACTATGTGTTGCATGTGCTATGTCTTGAGGTGGTGGTTGCTTGGGTGTCTGCTTTGGAGGCCTCTGTTGTTTTGGTAGATTTTTAATCAGTGCCTCAGTATGTTTTTGTGTGTTTATGTGTTTGGTTTGCAGTTGTGATAGTTCTATGTGAGACTGGGTTTGTGGTGTGCGTGGTTACCTTCTCCTCCTGACTGGTCTTGCCAGTACTGAATTGAGAGAGCTCAGCCTCCAGTTTGGCTATATAGTTGCATCTCTCGCATATATTTGTATTTGTTGGGAGGAGGAGAGGGTTGTCTGTGTACATGAGGCAATTGTAACATTGCCTCAAGATTCCCAGATTCACCAGCTGAACAGGAGAGGACGCCAGCAACTGACCCTTCGACATGCTAGAAATAGTGAAAAAGATTGCTGTGTAACTGAGTCAGAAAGGACCTATAGGGAAATGGGTACTCAACAGAATTTAGGTGAATGAAGTACTTTCTTTTGTTTAAGAGTGCTTTACCTGTATAAAAATGCTTTAGGAGCAAGTGCTGAGCTTTTCAGATAGAGTATAGGCTGTTTAGATTGCAAGTAGAACAGTTCTAAGGGAAAAATTGAAGAGCAGACTTGGCGGAACCAGAAAAAGTTTAACCTTGTTTAACCGGTGCTGCGTTTTTTTTGTAGAAACACACAGAAAATGCAGAGACAGTGATAAATTAGTTACACAGGCTAGCACACTTTAGTGGGCAGCCTCCACAGTTAAATTAAACAAACAAACAAGCAAACTTTCGATTAAATTCAACTAAATGTAACTTTAAGTGCAGATTTTAAAATAAATGCAGTAATATATATATATATATATATATATATATATATATATATATATATATATATATGTATATATTTATATATGGGTCCACTTCAGATGGTTGAACTTTTATAAGCTCGACTTTCATATGGCCGAGACAATATGATCAAACTCTGGGATCACACTACAGTGAAGAACGGGGCATGTTGGCCGAGTGTTCACTTACCCTAGTAAAATGTCAACGTTTGGATTTCTGCACTTTCATGCTTTTCGTCTCAGGATTTTGAAAGTCGGTCATCTGGAAGTCGGGGTTTAGAAGTAGACCCATATATATATATATATATATATATATATATATGTGTGTGTGTGTGTGTGTGTGTGTGTATGTGTGTGTGTGTGTGTGTGTGTGTGTGTGTGTGTGTATATATATATATATATATATATATATATATATATATATATATATATATATATATCTACAGCCTCTCCACAGGCTACGTGCCCATAGAATGGCTCACAGAAATGGTTATTTCTCTCCACAAAGGAGGGGCCACAACTGACCCTGGTAACTATCACCCCATTAGCCTGACTAGCCTGATCTGCAAGACTATGGAGCTCATCATCATGGAACTCATTAACAAAGACATTGGGAACCTCCAAACACTTGACCCGACCCAGTTCAGCTTTGTTAAGGGCAGATCATGCCTACTAAACCTGGATGACTTCTTCGAGATAGTTACCAAGGCCATAGAAGAGGGAAAGGTGGTACACACAGCCTACCTTGATCTCGCCAAGGCGTTCGACACCATTCCTCACTCGGGCATTATAGAAAAACTCACCAGACTGAACATAAACCCCTACGTCACAAGATGGGTTGCCAACTGGCTTACAGACAGAACTCACACGATAAGAATAGTGGGCTCCAGGTCTGACTCTAAACCAGTTCATAGGTTCATAGCTTCATAGGTTGGTACTAGGCTATTAGCCCTAGGGCCTATACAAGCCTAGCCATAACAATTCCCTGGCTATTTCTTCCCACACTATTTACTTCCCTGGACCCCTGTCTAGCAGGGTGACTGGCATGATCCCTGGGGTGAATTTCCTTTATCCCATTCAATCGTCAAGGATCCTTTTGAAGAGGGCCAAAGAGACACTCTGCTTGAAATGTATGGGCAATCTATTCCAGAGTCTGGGGAGTCTCTGGGTCAGGAACCTATCCCTCCAGCATGTTTTGTTTATTGTGATGACAAGGTTTAGATCCCTGGATCATATGGTTCTGAGGGATTGGGATTTCTTTAAGTGTAGCATGTCCAACAGCTCTGGGTTTGACATGGCCTTGTATGTTAAGCAGAGATCGACTCTGAGTAGACGATATGCGACAGAGTATAGCTGGAGGGTTTTAAGGCAGTCAGCATAGGGCATCTGCTTTAGGCCTGTGATTCTTTTAGTGATGTATTTTTGCAGCCTTTCCAGTTGTTGCAGATGTCTTGAGAGGTACATACCAAACGGGGCATTGTATTCTATAATGGGTCTAATGAGGGATGAGAACAGTGGGACAATGACCTCCTTTTTTCTGGATGAAAAGCCCTTAGTGATGTGGTGTGCCACATAGAAGGATTTCCTGACTGTTGTGGCGATGTGGTTATCAAAGGTGAGACCACTGTCCACCTGTGTCTCTAAGTCTCTTATCACACTTTCGGTGTTTAGCGTACTGCCACCTATATGGTAATTCACGGATACATGTTTTTTCCCAAAGGGGATAACTATACATTTCTTGGCATTGAGCTTCAGCCCATAGCTCTGGCACCAAGCATCTGTTTCTGTAAGGCCCTTTTGTTGAGTATCCACATCATTTGGGGATTCAATAATGGCTCCCAGTTTGCAGTCATCTGCGAACTTTGTTAGCCTGAGTCCCTTAGTGCTGGCCTGTACTTCAGAGAAGTAGATGCCAAACAATAGCGGTCCCAGGACTGAACCCTGAGGTACTCCACTTGTCACTTGTCTGGAACTGGATTTGGAGTTGGCTACTTTTACAATGTGGGTTCTATCAGTAAGCCAGTTAGCAACCCATTGGGTGACATAGGGATTAATGCCCAGCTTAGTAAGTTTATCTATGATTCCAGAGTGGGGGATGGTGTCAAAGGCCTTGGGAAGGTCTAGATCGGCTGTGTGGACTACCTTAACCTTGTCCATGGCTCTGGAGACTGATTTGAAGATGTCAATCAGGTTCAGGAGACAAGATCGGCCCTTCATGAACCCAAACTGGGTGGGGTCCAGTGTTTGAAGGTTGCCAATGTCTTTGTTTATAAGTTCCATGAAAATACGCTCCATGGCCTTGCAGATAAGGCTTGTCAGACTGATGGGATGGTAGTTTCCGGGATCCAAGGTGGATCCCCCATTGTGGAGTGGGATAACTGTAGCTCTACGCCACTCAGTGGGCACAAAACCTGAGGTGAGGCTATGATTAAACATGACACTTAGGTGAGATTCCAGTTCATATTGTAGTTCATGTAGTACACAGCCCAGGATGTCATTTTGTCCCATGGATGCTGTATTCTTAGCTTTGGAGAGTGTATTTTTTACCTGTGTGGCCGTTATTACCAGAATTTGGCAATCTTCCGGTATTGAGATGAGCCATTTAGGGGGTGAGAGGGGGGTGAAGTTGGCACTGAATCAATCTGCTAGGATATTGGCAATATCCTTGGGATCAGTATATTTAATGCCATTCTGTTTTAGCTCAGAGCAGATCTGAGCATTGCCATTTAGATTCTTGACATAGTTATAGAATGCCCTGTGGTTGTCTTTGGAATCTTTGGCAATTTTATTTTCATAACTAGCTTTGGAGGATTTTATGAGGGATATCAGTTTCTTACTGAGGCTGGTAAGGGGTTTTTTTGCATCCTGGGATTTTCCTCTTTTTTGCAACAGTTTCTTCCTTTTGTTGTAAAGTTTGTTTATGACAGGGGACCACCAGATTGGCTTCCTTTTTTGGATGAGAGCATCTTGGTTCTATTTGGGATGGCATGATTCATGCATGAGTGGATGTGCTCGTACAGTGCC
>NC_056729.1:158414197-158419197 GCF_019279795.1 Protopterus annectens | reverse complement strand
ATATTTATGTACATTCATACAATATTAATCAGAACAACAATAATAAAATAAGTACCTTAGGTAAACATGTCCAGGAATCTCCTGGCCATTCTTTTAAATTTTGGGTTTCGGACTGTATACATGTTGATGTTAGAGGGGGTCCATGGAAAATTAAACTAGAGGTTTTAAAGTTAAGATGGCAATTGATAGTGGGTGCTGACAAGTATCCAGGTGTAAATGAAACTATCTTTAGTGATAGTTTGCTGAGATTAAAGCAGTTAAAATTTTAAATTAACATTTATTTTAAATAATATTATTTTTAAAAAAACATTTATTTTTATATTATTGTATGCTTTGTATATGCTTGTCATTTACACTGTGAACTAATTTGTGTTATAGCTTTAAGAGGTGTAAGATGTTCAATTATATTAGGTTCTGCTGTAGACAACACATCTCACTAAGGGAGTGAAGGAGAGCAAGCTCTAGCATATCACACAATATTTCAAAGCACTCTAAGATGCACCAGTTTTTGAAGAGTAGGAGTAACTAGGCATAAGGTTAAGTTTGGATCAGGGATAGTCTTTAAACTTCAGAGATCAGACCTTTCACAATGATGTTATTAGGATACGGAAAATAAACTAATTTAAACATGAGCTCTGTAGAATTGTAAGGGCTGAGATGCTTAAGAAATAAGTGATTTTTACAGAATTGGGTGAAAGTTCTTCCAAATGGAATACTGACTCACTGAGATTAATAAGCATGCTGGAACAAATCTAACTGAAAGCGGATAATAATGAAAATTTCCAGATGGAATGTAGCAAATCGAATCCCATCTGTACCAGGTGATTTCCATTTAACTAAAAGGATAATTACATATATTTTACAAAGGAAAGTTGTATATGAATTACGCATATATAAACTTCTGGGATGGTAACGGGAGATTTTTTCCCATCAGTACAGAAGGCTGTGGGGCAAAAGATGAGCTACTGCTCTAGCAGAATACAAATGAGCATACCAGCCCTTAATATTTTTGTTGTACTCCATTAAGGATGATGCCTGAGTGACCCAATAACCCATAATTTCAGAAATGACTTAATATATGTTTCTTTTTTAGCCTACAGGAAAGTAGCTTCTACTGCCCATCCCCCCAAGAGGTACAACATTTACAGTTTGTTGACATATGGTACCTTTCTTATATGTGACAGTCTATGTGTAGCATTTATATCATGCTATCGAAAGATGAAAATAACGAATGCTATTTCATCAAACCTCAAATATCTAAACCACATATTATCGAACATTCAGAACAGCGGATTTTTTTCCTTGGGAAAAAATTCACTATTCCGAAACACATACACACAACACAAGCACACCTAAAAAACATCAATCCGCACACATACACTTATAATCCTACAACTAACCCCACACTAAACTGTACATACACTACTATCTATCCACTTACCTTAACCCAAACCCTAACCCTAAGGTCCATCACTATCGCACACTCACCTAACCCGCGCCCTAACCCTAACTCACTTAACCCACCCCTAACCCTAATTCACCTAACCTGTGCCCTAACCCTAACTCACCTAACCTGCGCCCTAACCCTAACTCACCTAACCTGTGCCCTAATCATAACAACCACACAATCGCACACTTACCTGAACCCGACCTGTAAATTTCCACCACATCGCTAAAAATAGTGAAGCCACAGAACCGGCCAACCGAATTCTTTCCCTAGGAAAGAATTCAGTGTTCTGCACCTTCGCTATTTTTAGTGTTTTCTCAAAACAGGTCGATATTAGAACATTCGAAGTTTTAAAACTTCAATGTTCTGATATAGACCCTATGTGGCATTTATATCACACTATCGAAAGATGAAAATAGTGAACGCTATTTCATCGAACCTGAAATATCTAAACCACATATTATCGAACATTCAGAACAGCAAATTTTTTCCTTGGGAAAAGATTTGCTATGTGTATGGAGATCTTTAAACACAGCATTGTGTAGAAGAAAGAATATTGTCCATTTTACTGTGAGTAACTACTGCTGTGGATCAATAAAAGTGGAACAGGAGTGAGAGAAAAATAATGAGCAAACTAACCATTAGGGAACATATTATCAAGAAGTTGAGCCTATAGTTCAGAAAGCCATAGAAACTTCCAAAAAGTGAAGGCCACTGAAAGCAGATAATGACACTACTTATGTGCACATCGGTAGCTTGAAAAAGTGCTCTCAATGGAGTTTCTAGTTACTATCTCCAACTGTTTAATGTGTATGATTGTTGTAGCAAATCTGGGGTCCGATTCCAAAAGACCTGCGCTCAGTGTAAGTGACCACTTACATTGAGAGCAGGCTAAGAGCAGCATTTTTGGAATCCAGTCCCTGGTGTAAGCCTATTTATAGATAGGTCTTACACTGAAGTAAGTTACTTACACTGAGAGTAGGTCTTTCAGTATCAGGGCAGACTCACAGTGAGAGCAACTCTTTTGGAATCTGCCTCCTGGACTCTTCTTTACATAGAAATTTCCACACTGCAGAAAATTAGATGCACTTATCCCAAAACATTACAACTTGCATTACTTGACAGAAGAATATTACATTTAATCATATGGGGGTCATTCATTAAACTGTTAGGACTCCAACAAATTTTTGTTCTATCATGAATAGTGTACAAATCCTTAATAGATGAGGGGAAAACATAAAGTATGGGGACATGACAACCACATTTTTGTTGGCTTCAGAGAGTGTAATTTTGCTTTCTTTGCATGTCTTCAGTTGTCTGTAACTTGGAATTCATTTTCTCTCTTACGTTAGTGGAAAAAGTGATTGCCCAGAGACAGTATCTGCTGTCATATGGAGTTTCTCCATCTTCTGATATTGTGTGACTATTGCGTTGGTATGTATAAGTTAAGGGTGTGTAGGGGATTGCCATCATGTGATGAGGTACAGGAAGCTTGACCTCTGAAAAAAAATTGTTTTGAATTGTCCCAAGGCAGCTTTCAATGATTCGTGATCAAGAACAAGCAACATGAGTAATTAGGTTTCACTGTTCCATAGTAGACAATCTCCAGTATGCGGTACTATGGTTTGCTATTGTGTGTGATGAGAAAAGGATGAAAATTGTCACCTAGAAATCAAATGTAATAGTCCTCCCGCAGAAAAGAGTAGATTGCTCTCTGCAGAAGAGACATTAGTGATTACTCATTTAAGTATTTTGTCATCTTGTTCATAAGTAGATGTTTGAATCAGGAAATTGACCAGCACTTGGGATTAACAGTGTCAGTCCTGTATAAATAGCACTAGACTAGGATAGTGATGTAGGAGCTGAGTTGTAAGACAAAGAGGTCAGTGTAGTATAATCAGCCTATGCTTCACTATAGTCATGTGTTTCAGGATGTGAATGAAAGGATAAAAGCATGCATATGACTAGCAGAAATGTAATTACTTCTGAGGATCAAATGGCTCATTGCTCATCATAGACCTAGGATGTTTACAGTCTAAGACAGTCTTGACATAGATACCTTATGCTTCTGGGCTGAGTGGAGCCAGTTATTTTGGTTTGCACCTCTGCTGAAAATGCACTCTTTGATCCTTCAAAGAGCGGAATTTCAGATGCAGCTCTCTTGAAAAAGACCATAGGGAAGACCAGTGACACATTATGCAGAGTACATTACATTTCAGACACATCTCTCTTGAAGAAAGCCATGGGTAAGACCAGTGAAACCCTAAGCATAGTACATTAGTCATCTTGCTTGGTATCTTCTTGAGATCCCACTGGATAAACTAGAGCTTGATGCTAGGGATCTGCAGCATAGTTATGCTGGGGAAGGGTGTGGCATCCCCAGGCACATGCTATTAGGATGCATGAGCTGCATCTCAAAAGAGTGGCTGAGCAGGCAATAGTGTAGTACTTGTATTCATTTAAACAGCTGCAGTTGACACAATGGCTGTCTTAATGAAGATGTTTAATTGTTAGTAGCACGGTTGCTTTCCTTGTGAGTAGGCTGAAGACTAAAGTTTTTGGGTTTTTAAAAATGAGTAGTATCTGAGCTAACAGAAGGTGAGAGATTATAAAACCACTCTCCGCAACTACATGTAACCTTTCACAGGCTCTAATCACACTCCATTATGAACTGTCATACACTACTTATCTTTGGTCCCTGATAGTCTCTTTTGAGTACCAAACAGTTTGGCTTTTCTGTTTTTTCAATGCTAATTTTCGGACTGTTTGCCAAATCATTAGCAAACATGAACAAGTCAAGTTGCCACATGGAGCCATTGTTGCTGTGTTCAAATCTGGATACCAAAAGGATCATGGGCCAGATTCATGAATGGCCACACTAAGTGCAGTTATCATGAACATGGCCCATTGCAATGTGCAACACAACAGTAATGAATACCAGATAGCACAAAATAGTGCTCTACTTGATATTCACACATGGTGTACAGCCTCAACACAAGGGTAAAGGGCAGAATATGTTAATGAAAGCATAAGTAGCTGAATTACATAATAATTAACCAATCCAACATGGCAGAGATATTCAGGAACCTATTAAGTAGTTGTGTACACTCATTGTAGACATTTGCTCTGAAATCCAGAAGTCTTTGGGTTGCAATCACAATTACACCTAAAGGAAAAAAACATGTTATGGTTTGCTGCTGACAACTTCAACCTGTAAGAGCAACAGGCTTTAATTCAAGGTGCAGCTGCCAGCCCTTGGCCAGGAAGAACAAAGGTGTTTAGACTCTGGTTGACTTAACGTGGACTTCATGACAAAGAAACTGTAGAGTGATACTGGATGGACAGAGAAACACTAGAGGAAATGTATAACCTCTACTGCCCTCAAGTGAGGCCTAAGAAACATTTTGAAGAACCCATCCCAGTGGAAACAAATGTATCTGTAGCTTTACATATACCTGCTGCAGTTATTTTCAAGAGGCCCACAAAGGACATATTAGGAATGTCACATTCCTCAGCTTCCAGAATATTACGTAAGTTACTAAATGCAGTGCTA
>NC_056729.1:158371697-158409197 GCF_019279795.1 Protopterus annectens | reverse complement strand
TGTCACCTCTGCTTCTCTCAAAGAGCATTGACCCATGGTGATATACTGCCTGAGTGATCACATCATTCTCAGCAACACTGCATGACAGATTGTGTGGTGCAGATGTCTTGAGCTCCCTAGTCCTGTATCAGAGGAGACATAAAAGGAAAATAATTCATAAGTAACCCAAAAATGTTTGTTAGCAAAATAAGATTATGCATGAATGCATCCATCCAGCAAACATAAAATATATAAAACTATAAGGCCCTGTATGAATACACACAACTTAATACACTCCCCCAAACTGCCAAACAATGAAAGGAATTTTTAAAACATTGCTTACAGGACAAACATTTCTGTAACTTTGTACATTGCAGCATTAACAAAATTATGTGCAACTTCAAGGACAAATGTATACAAGTTTGTCTATTATCCACGTCCATGGAAAGCAGACAGGTATGCAGCACAGGCTTAACAGAATTTTGTGTGGTAATAATGCACTGTCAAAGGAAAAAAACTTCAAAGACCAATACAAGTAAGGTTCAGTTAAAGTATATTTATTTACTTGCCGCAAGGAGACAAAAACATGCAAATACAAGGATTTGTCTAACTACTAACAGGAAGTAAGTTTATTCTTATACTGTTTTACAAGACATGGCCTTCTATGGCTGACGTAATCAAACACAACTTTCAGTATTGTTCTACAGCAGATGTTACTCAGATTTTCTGCTGACATGACTAGATTTGTGAGAAATGTTTGAGAAAAACAACCTGGCCTTGGTGGGCTCTAATTCATTTACAAGCTTCCATTGTACAGTGTTACATTTCAAGGTACTCTTCTAATTCAGATACAAGCAAATGCTGATTGCAGTTCATATTTTCAAACAGGCTTTGTCCTAATTATCTATAGCTTCTACAGCTGTGTATTTTCTCACAGCACAAACGGAACTTCTTGTCTAAGCTTCATACAAGTAGTATTGTTCTATTCATTATTTTCCTAACATAAGCAGAAATCATCTGCTTCTCAGTAAATTTCCAAGGAACAAACAAGATTTTAGCTAACAATACAAGGTCAGAAAGCATCTGCAGTTTGTACAAATTTATGCAGTATGAAATAGAATAAATGTGTTAACCCTTTTCAAGCTCTAAATGCACTAAGCATATTACTAATACACACGTTAATACATATTTTTCTGACATTCCCCCCCTTTTAATACTTTTATTCTACTTTCAAAATAAGCATAAACAGTTTGTTTTCTTCTCCTAACCTCTTCCACTCAGGATTTGCAGTTAAGAGAGGCATTCATTTTAAACTTATGAAAGCATTTTCAATCTTTTAACAATTCTTCAAACTCAGCACTTTGATATAAGGTTTCAGAAACTGACATGTCCATAAGGTCTTTAATCAGTCTTTTCATGCAGGGGATGCCACAACAAACACATACTCCCAGTGGGAGCATTCCTACACAAATGGCAATCAGGATGTTCATTAGGATGGTACCCCACCCCCCAAACCATTTCTGGAAAAAGTCTGTCAGTGGGTTTGGGCCTGGTTTGGTCATGGCCAACACTTGCTGAATTACCTCAAGATGATTGTCTATCTCATGTTTATGGTCAGGAATATATGAACAGCATTCTTCTTGGATTAAAACGCAAGTACCACCTCTCGCCACTAGGGTGAAGTCGAGAGCCATGCGGTTTTGAAGCACTACAGTTCTCATAGCATTCAGTTCATCAGTCACTAATTTGAGAACGGAAAAAGTTGCATTACTCATTACTTCAAGAAGCTTCGACAGTTTTCTCAGCTCCCAGATCGATTGCACTGCTCCATACGCCGGTGATATGCCTGCCCACGATATAACGCTATCACTCAAGTCCATATGTGTCAGTCCTTTGCCTATGGAATGATGGTCTTTCCAACGCGCATCGATTTGTCCCACTGGATTTACAGGTTTCTTGACGACCTCTCGGACATTTCGAATTTTTCCTCGAGGCAAAACTGCAGTGTGTCGTATGCCCGGAACCAGGTAACCCAAAAAACAACTGCCGGACCAATTCTCAGGTAACCATTTGTATGCCTTTCTACCACACACAAAGTAACAATCCTCTCCTTTAGTAGTAACTTTGCTATGAATATACACTCGCCCTGCATGAAACATTTTTCCTATCTATTACAGACAGTTGTTTATAAAGAACAGAATTATGTTTTACTTCATCAAGTGTTTTATGCATCAATCCAAGAAATGAATCATAGTTTGTATTACAATAAAGATCTACATTGTTACCTTTAGTGTAACATTTATAAGGAACAGTCACATTGCAATTGCTCCAACCCACCTGAACAGTATCATTTTTATAAAAACACACAGTTCCCTTTTGTGGAACAGACACATGCAATGCTATTTTATCTTGTGATGTAATTATTCAGGTATCATAAATCAAGTTCTCTCAGGTCTCATTGACCCCTAGGGGGACTGTAGTCATTAATAACCCCCCGTATGCTGTCAGCAAAGCTGTGCAAATCCAGTAATTCAAAACATTGAACGTCTCAGCATACACATATTTAATTGCCTGGTAAGTGTTAAAGTTTGGATGCCAGTCAGTGAATAACACTTCATGTTTATTCAGTTCAGTCTATGTGGCTGGGAAAAGGAAAGGCTACAACAAAAAAATTATTGTCACCAGTACAGGTAACATGATGATTATGCAACATTTTTGAGGAAAGGGTTGTTCTGCATTCCTATTTCTTCTGGACTATCATTTTTACTCTTGGCATGTGACAAGGTTTTTGTCCAGTTCAAAGTTCTTGACTAATTTACAGTGCGTCAGGTGGATCCAAGAGGCGCGCTACACTATCTTGACTGCAGTGGGTGTCGACAGAAGCACTTGATATGGACCTTCCCACTTTGGTGATGCCCAATTCTTTCTCTTTACTGTCTTCACCCAAACCCATTTTCCGGGGGACATTGCCACTTCTGATGGTCTGGTTCGTTCTTTATCTGAAACAGAATTTGACTGCAACAAATGTTTATAATTTAATAAGTTTCGCATGTACTCAGCAAGTGTACTGTCAGCTTCCTGGTCTGCGGGCATGAGAGATTTCCACTGAGGTATATAATAAGCCCTTCCAAATAACTTTTCAAAAGGAGTCAATCCTTTTGCATTCAGAACAGTTCTCATGCTCAACAGTGCCAGGGGCAGACAGTACAACCAATTTCTCTGCATTTCTACTATTAACTTCCTTAGCATATTCTTTAAAATCCCATTATGCCTCTCTACTAGCCCTGCAGATTGTGGGTGATACGCACAATGATTTTTTAAAGAAATACCAAAATGTCTACTTAACTGTTGTATGGTCTGGTTTACGAAGTGTGTGCCGTTGTCACTGTAGATCCTTTCCAGAATGCTGAATCTAGGGATGATTTCTTTAACAAGGACTTTGGCCACAGTTTCTGCGACTGGATTTTTAGTCGGAAAGGCTTCCACCCATCTGTAAAACATATCTACAATGACAAGACAATACTTCTTATTTTCACATTTATTCAACTCTATGAAATCCATACAGATAGTGTGAAATGGACACGGTGGTGTAGGGAAACTCCCTTGCTTGGGCTTTAACGCACCTTGTGCATGATGTTTATTACAAACATGGCACATCGAACAAAATTTTTTAGTATAATTTAAGAATCCATATGTTGTGAACACTTGGTTCACCAGCTGTACCATCCCCCCTGTTGAGACATGGCACTGTCCATGGCTCAACAAAGCTGCATATCTAAACAAATTAGACGGCAATATCGGTTTCCCTTCTTTAGAGATGTAAAGCCCCTTTTTGAGAATTGCTCCTCGTTTTACCCATCTTTGTTTTTCAACTTGTGTAGTAAGTGTCTGCATTGTCTTTAACATTTCTAAGTCTAAAATCTCAGAGGGTTGTAATTCCTCATTCAAAAGAAATACTTCTGAAGCTGCCTGCTTTGCAGCTGTATCAGCTCTCGCATTACCTTTTGAAATCATGTCCTGTTGCTTGGTATGAGCTGTGCATTTACAAATAGCTACTTTCTGAGGTAACTGAATAGATTCTAAAAGATCTAAAATAAACTGTGCATGATTGATTGGTTTGCCAGTAGATGTTATTATTCCTCGATTTTTCCACTGTTGCGCAAAAACATGTACAGTAGAAAAAGCATACTGGCTGTCAGTAAAAATTTTCACACATTTACCCTTTGCTAAGGTACATGCCCATGTCAAGGCAATCAATTCTGCTACCTGTGCAGATAAATTGTGTGGTAAAGATTTTGCTTCTATAATCTCAGTATCAGAAACTACTGCATATCCTACTAGGTTCTGTCCTGCAGGACCCCTTTTGCATGAGCCATCCACGTAGTATGTCACCTCGGCATCATCCAAGGGAACATCCGTAAGGTCTTTTCTAGGCAGTGTCTTTTGCTCAATCACCTGCAGGCAGCTGTGTGGTGTGCCATCTGCAGGGGTTGGGAGCAAGGTAGAAGGGTTCAAAGTTGTACATCGTTCAATTGTCATATGAGGTTGGCTCAACAATATAGTCATACAGGAAAGATGCCTAGCAGGGGAAAGATATGCTACCTTCTCTTGCAGTAAAATAATTGCGACTGAATGAGGCACTCTCAATGTGAGAGGGTGGAACAAAATTACTGAGGCCGAAGCCTGTACTGCCATTGCAGCTGCAACTACTGCTTGTACACAGTGGGGTAAAGACCGTGCCACTGGGTCCAGTTGTGATGAATAATAAGCAATAGGGCGTTGCTTGTCCCCATGCTGCTGTGTTAACACTGATGTCATATAACCTTGCTTACAGTCTACAGTTTGGAAAAAACGTTTATGATAGTTTGGTAATCCCAAAACTAATGAGGATGCTATTAACTGTTTCAGTTTGCAGAAAGCAGATTCTGCTTCTAGTGTTCATTGTAATAAATCCTGTGCTGCCATAGGCTTTTTATAAATCAGGTTAGTCAACGGTGCAGATTCCAAGGCATAGTTTGGAATCCAACTCCGACAAAAATTAGTTGTACCCAGGAAGGACATCATTTCCTTCTTTGTAGTGGGTTTTGGTGCTTGCAAAATCGCTACTTTTCTGTCCTCATCTAATGTCCTACCTCCATTGGATATTACATATCCTAGGTACTTAACTTGTTTTTTCCAAAGCTGCAGTTTATTTTTGTTTACTTTATGTCCTTCAGTGGCTAAAAATTGTAATAGCGCTATGGTGTCTTCTTTACAATCTTGCTGGGTGGGGGACGCCTGCAGGATATCATCAACATAAAGCAGAATCTGGCTACCTCTTGGTGGGGTAAATCCCGCCAAGTTGCTTGCCATTTCTTGTGAGAATATTGTTGGACTTTCATAATATCCCTGTAGTAGTCGCATATATGTATACCTTTTCCCCTGAAATGTGAATCCAAACCAATACTGGCTGTCAGGGTGTATCGGTATCGAAAAGAATGCATTGCTGATATCTACCACTGAAAAATATTTCTGTTGAGGTTTTAAATCATTCAACAGGGTGTGTGGGTCTGGCACCGTAGGTGCCCTTGGTATTACTGCGTCATTTACAGCTTGTAAATCTTGGACCATACGCCACTCTCCATTCGCTTTCTTAACAGGAAATAAGGGTGTATTACATGGTGAATCAGGAGATTCCACCAGCACCCCTTCCTTAAGTAAAGCTGCTATAATAGGTTTGATTCCTACCCTTGCATCTTTTCATAAGGGATACTGTCTTTTTTGTGGTCTAAATGCTGACTTTGGCTTAATAGTAACTGGTCCCGCTGTACGAATAAGTCCTACATCTGATTTTCCTGTTGATCAGAGAGTTTCTGGTATATTCTGTAAGGCATTCTCTTCCTCCTTCAATAGGAGTGCTAATCAACTGTCCTTGCTAGACTGCAAGTGTACAGCTGGGTGGGTCTGAGTTATCCAATTCAGCTTCTGCATTTGTATTCCCTGTTCTGACAGTTCTGACTCTGTCTGTTTTTCCCATCTCGTGACTTTCTCTCCTAAGTCTACCCATTTTACATTCTTGTCCTTAGTTAAGCTAACATGTGGTAATCAATTAGATTTATAGAGTGCAAAGAACTCCTGGGGCAATGAATAGCTGGCTATACTGTTCCCTTCTGTGTCCCAGTACAGATTACATAATATCAATCTGTTTGCATGATTTCTAAACAATTCTTGCTCATATTCCTTATCAGGTCCTGGTGTGTTACAATAATACAGAGTACAGTGCAACAAATGCTGTTTATCAATGTCAAGGGAGGGGAACTTGCTGATGGCTACGTTCATCAATTCTTTGGTCACTGCCCCTGGACCAGTCATAACCAAGTCCTGGCTGTACCAATAAAACATTTTACCCTCTGTTTGCACTGCAAAGGTATCAATTTGTCGCTGTGCTTCCATACCTTGCATAGTCGGAACTACTGCTATACCAAATAGCTGCATAAGGTCTCTGCCCAAGAGGTTTACTGTACATTTTACAGAAACAACAATTTTGCTTTTCTGGGTCAATCCTGAAACAGGATCAGTTATCACAATACTATGGGAGAGGGGCTCCCGATACAGCTGTCCATTAGCTGCTTTCTCTAATATGTAATCAGGTGACTCTGAGTTCTCTGGCAGTTTGGAGGGATGTATCAGGGTCTGTGATGCCCCTGAGTCACACAAGAATCTGATTTCCCTCCCTTCTACCAGGAGTGTAACTTCTGGTTTCATGTCTGCTAAATAGAGCTCTAAGCTCAATAAAGCCAAATCTAATATTTCATTTTCTTCACTATCCGTGACTTCCTGCACTTCCTCTATTTCTTCTGCCACATTCTCTACTCCCTCTATCACATTCTCATTTGTCTCTTCTCTGCTATCCCCTTCTAGTGATTCCTGACTATCATATAGTCAGTACTCACCCTCCTTACCTTCCATGGTTGCTTTCTTGTTTTTCTTGCAATCCCTTGCCAAGTGTCCCTTCTTACCGCATTTAAAACATTCACCCCTTTTCTTTTGCCCTTCAAAGTCCTCTGATTGCTGATAAGATTGTTTGTTTCCCTGGGCATTTCTCTTTCCCTTTTTCCCGGACTGTACTACATATACTTCTGCTCCATCTTCTACAGAAAATGCTTGGGCTTTCTTTTTCTTTTTGCTATTAAAATGCCTTTTGGCATGCCTAGCATATTCAAGTAATGACTAACCTGCTTGTACGATGATCTACCATGTGCTTTGTAATAAAGCTGCTTATAGGTGCAATACTGCCTTTCAAAAATGCATTCTTTAACTGCTGCTCATATAGTGAATCGTGTGTCTGATCCTCAGGAACCTGCATTCCACAATGGTTATTAAAACATTCCAATAGTCTGGCAAAATATCTGTCAATAGTTTCACCTTCCTGTTGGATGCATTGATTAATGCAAGTCCAGTCTGCCCTAGGCTTCCATTTCTCAGAGATTCGGTCTGTAAGACCTTTCACTCTGTTGTCTAATTCTGCGCTTCTATGTGGGAGGGGCCTGAGCGCAGCATCACGGGGATTCCAGTCGCCACTAATCATGTGCCAATCTGGTCCCACAATTTGTCTGACTACTTTTTCTACCTCTTCTCTGTTTAAATTATAACTTAGCCTCATTCCTTGCAAATCTTCTAAGAACTTTCTAAAGTTAACTTTTGGATGGGGAATTCCCACAGTGGCTTTCCGGATGTCTTCCGGAATCCGGGGTCTATACACTAGAATAGTTGGGTCCTGACCTTCTTGCCCTGCCTGAGGATTAGGCACTTCTATAAGTGGGCATATTTCTTCTTCACTCATAAATTGTGAATTTCTACCCATTTGATATAATTCAATGTCCCCTTTTGAGTTTCCTGCCCATGTTCAAGATCTGGTCTCGACGGGATCTCTAATAAATGGTTTCGCTTTTGTAGTGTCTCTACTTACAGTGACAACAGGATATCGCAGGGGTGGACTAACTTGTTCACTTGCCTCATACTCTGGTAAGGGAGGCGGAGGGGCTGACGCTATTACTAAGTTATTGTCCTCCTTATCTAAAAACATTGTTTTTGAATTATTAATCTTTTGTTCCCTTCGGTTTACTTCCTCAATCCACCTGTGTGCCTGAGGAATTCCTAATTGACTTTGCTTTTTTACTTGACCTCTAGAATCGGTTTCAAGCTGTTTGACAAGTTTGACAAGTGAGGATTTTTCTAATTTACCATCAAATTCATACTTATTAACCCATTTTGAGTAGTATTTAATATTATCAGCACGCTGTGACTGCATGTATTTCGCGTCTTCGGTTAACGGCGGATTTTGGGATCTTTTTGTACAATTGTTACCCATTTTGTTCGACCCTTTTAATTGTTACGTAACTCCTTATTTTAAACGTGGTACCACGGATTTTGTTATAGTCTCTTCAGAATGACTGCCTACCTGCTCTGTTTCCCTGATCTATGACAAGACAGTAATCTTTTTGTCCCTGACTTGTATAAACAAAGTCTTAACAAAATAAATACAAATCTAGTCCCTGATCTAAAACAGAAAAAAGTAGATTCACCTTATCTGAGCCTTTGTGATTGATCACCTTGTTCGAGTAAACCCGTCCTTCAGTCGCAGATCAGAAAGTGGCTAGCCTCTTTTGTACGACAATTCAGTCAGAGGGCTTTTCAACTAAGAAGAACCGATGTGGTTTCTTCCCCATACGGTTTCAAGCCACCTGGCCTGTCTTATCCGAGGTGAAGTGAGGGTTTCCGGTCCGAAGGACCAATCTGTCAAAGGAACAAACTTCAAAGACCAATACATGTAAGGTTCAGTTAAGGCATATTTATTTACTTGCCGCAAGGAGACAAAAACATGCAAATACAAGGATTTGTCTAACTACTAACAGGAAGTATGTTTATTCTTATACTGTTTTACAAGACATGGCCTTCTATGGCTGATGTAATCAAACACAACTTTCAGTATTGTTCTACAGCAGATGTTACTCAGATTTTCTGCTGACATGACTAGATTTGTGAGAAACTTTTGAGAAAAACAACCTGGCCTTGGTGGGCTCTAATTCGTTTACAAGCTTCCATTGTACAGTGTTACATTTCAAGGTACTCTTCTAATTCAGATACAAGCAAATGCTGATTGCAGTTCATATTTTCAAACAGGCTTTGTCCTAATTATCTATAGCTTCTACAGCTGTGTATTTTCTCACAGCACAAACGGAACTTCTTGTCTAAGCTTCATACAAGTAGTATTGTGCTATTCATTATTTTCCTAACATAAGCAGAAATCATCTGCAAATCAGTAAATTTCCAAGGCACAAGCAAGATTTTAGCTAACAATACAAGGTCAGAAAGCATCTGCAGTTTGTACAGATTTATGCAGTATGAAATAGAATAAATGTGTTAACCCTTTTCAAGCTCTAAATGCACTAAGCATATTACTAATACACACATTAATACATATTTTTCTGACACACCCATGACCTTGCTAACAAGTAATACAACAGTCTTTAGCACTAAGCAGTCAGCTTCCCATATTTAACTTCCCATTAAATGTCAGGCAGCATTATTTAGAAACATTTATAAGGGTCAAGAAATAAGTGACATATAACTGACATACATGGCTATGGCAACAGCTAGTGAGAATAATGGAGACAGTAAAACAGTAGTTGTGTTGTGGACTGTAATCCATCAGCAAGGTTGCAAAACTTAAATCTGTAAAAAAGCAACCTACCTTTGCAGCAAGTCAGTTGTTAAAATAGAAAGAATATTTTAAAGCAAACAGCAGCATCAAGCTCTCTGGATCAAACCAGCATTCTCTACTGTGATACAAGTTCCATACCCGCATTATTACCTTTATGTAACACAGATTCAGCTGGATCTGCATTGTGAATATGCAAATATGGTGGAAAATTATCAGCATTCATAAATTCCATAGTCTGCACTAAGTTCAGTGCAGGTAAGCATTCTTCAGGTGCCTACATGACTACATGCCCACACCCTAGCAGTGCAAGGATGACCTTTGACTTCCATCTCTCCATAGTGGTAAGAATGGCATTCTATATTGCTCATCTCATAAGTACGGGCATAGCCTCCAGAAAAAAAGAAGTAATAACCTCCCTGTACTCTTCCCTCATCAAGCCAATAATTGGGTACAATGTCCCTTTTGGTATGTACCTTTCTAAGCACCTGCAGCAATTGGATAAACCACAAAGGTTCTTCACAAGGAGAATTCATGGTGTTCACCAGCTGTCCTATGGGGATTATCTGAAATCACTGTCACTTTATTCTGTTTCATACAGACGACTCAGAGATAATCTCCGGCTTACATATAAGGCAATCTCTGATCCTGCATTATTGGAAATGCTTCATAACTGAAAGTCAAATGGCACATGAATTACTCATTCTAAAGACCTTAATCTGGTATGTGACATTAATAAAATCTGCTGGAAGGACAGATGTATCTCCCAGAGGTTACCACACCTTTGAAACAGACTCCCAATTCATGTCAGATAGACCACCTCAATGGCCCTCTTCAAACACAATCTGATGATTGGATGAGTGAGTGTAAATTCACCCAAGGGGGTTCACCTGCGACCCTCTTGGACAGGGGCAATAGGTGCAGATCGTGGAAATATGGGTAAGAACTTGGTTATGCTTGTAAGGGGCCTAGGGTCACTAGCCTAGTAAATTCCTATGATCCTATGAGCATTGAGAGGGTTTACATGCTAAGACTTTGCAAGTTTGAATGATTAGTCTGACTGCAGGAACAATCAGGGTTTAACAGTCAGTCCGCTTTAAAGTTATGAGGGTGTGTCATGGAGAACACTTACCAAAAAGTCTGTGAGTACATTGACTAACAGGAGCGCAACGGTCCTAACATTTTTATGTTTGTTTAGGACCACACTGTGAGTACTTTTTTTTCTGTATCTGTAAGGAATTACATTTCTCATTGAAAAATATATCAACAGCATGGCAGATCACATAGCAGTCTTGTTAGAGAAGCATGAATGAGAGATTGATGCTCTCAAAATAATGAGAAGAAAGCAGCTGCTGTGTTATTACAGGAGCCACTCATCTACCTACAAATTACACAGGACAACTTTCACTACTTGGTTCTGTTGCACCTATAATGTCATATGATACTTTATCACATCTTGGACATATGTAACCTACTTTTTTTCACAGTATGTGTATGAGCCCATGCCATGTACTGATAATAATCTCAAGTGTGTACTGGGAATGCCGCTGTGTCCTGGGGATGAAATACAGAGAGGCTACAGTCTGTGTGAACATAATGTTTTTTTTAAGAAGTATATGTTCATGTTGCAAGGCAATAAAATTGAGAAAACATCAGAACTGTACACTTAACTACTTGTTTCATAATGTTTTCTCTATTTAAGAAACATGTTTTTTTTTTCTCTTTTCTCTTCATTGTTTGTATGTCACTAGGTATTACGCACTCTTAACTGGTAGAAGTTCCTAGCTGTGAACAATGGTTCAAATCCTAGGGAAAAAAGTGAAAATGTTAATTCTGGATGCTTTCAATCATACAAACAAACCTGATGCCAGTACGTCTGTCAGCACTCTGGATAGTATCCAGTGAAGAAAATGCACTTGTCGAATAACTTTCTTTGTGACACATGGTGTAAGTGAAGTGAGCTTAGATAAATAAGGCAGGCGACTGAGGGCTGAAATCTGGTTAACTGATAATTTTACAAAGTGAGAGTCTGAATACATATTTATGCACATTTTTTGATATTGTGTTGTTGTCTAGAACTCAACTATTCTCAGTATTACTAACAGCATGCAAGCTGTTGTCTGTCCACTTTCGCATTATTTGGCATTAACAGTTCTGATAATGTGTGCCAGAAATTAAATTTCTGATGTGGCAAGGAGATGTGAGAAGAATGTGAGAAGGATGAATGTGTCACTGTAATGCACTTCTTGCTCTGGTCATTGCTAGGTATAATCTATGATTGAATTAAGTTTTCCTTTCAGCTTTTTCCTCTGTCACATTTTGTTTTTGTTTGTTTTTTGTTTTATTTTTTTTAATAATGCATTTTGCAGTTGTGTTCCATGCAGCAGGGCACAAACATGGTTCGCTTCCTAAAAAAAGTAAAACATTTAATTTTGACTGCCTTCCATAGTGTGTAAGTGCTGGTGACATTTTCTTAGCACACCATTGTCATGCTGCTGTATTAATGTGCTTACCTTTACTTGGAATACTGTGTTGTACAGATCTTGTCTAAATAATTAGGATTATGCAATGACTGCTCGTTGCTATTCAAAAGCAGGCTCACTAACTGGACAGCACAACCAATGTGCCCATTGTAAATCATGCATATACCAACAGAAAATGTCCAGCTGCTGAAGTACCATTCAGTGGCCAGACTTTCTATTGGCATATGCTGGGGAATAGCAAAATACCAGAAAAATCAGGTATGTTATGCAGAAATAAAGAACCAGACATATACTTGATTTTCCTTGCATTTCTCTGCTGTCCCATATAAAATCCTCACTTTTTAAACATTGCAAAAAAAAAAAAGAAAGAAACAGCAGCAGCAGTTCTGTTTTCTCCACTACTTATCCTGCACTGATGTACTGTGCAGCCATGGGAACACAAGTCCCTTACACATGCGCAGTGTGTCAGCCCAAAAAGACAACATGGGAGAACACTGAAGTGCTGTTATACTATGACATTATTTAAGAAAGACAAGTAATTTGTTTATTAAATAATGCCATTGTATAAAAGCAGTAATCCACTCCTGTTTATGGGTATATCAGGATTTTGCCCTTGTGGTCAAACCACATTACCCACGGGTAAATCCTGATAAATCCATGCACAGTCATGGATTATTGATTATTGATAAATTGAAGAGTAACACAGCATAAATATGTGCAAAAATGAAACAGGATCATAGAAATTACTAGGCTATTGATCTGGAAGTAATTTTAAGCCGAGATGTTTCATCCAAATGTAATACCATAGAAATGCTAGTCAGCACTCAAAATTGCACTTAGTGATGACTGCCCATGTCCAGGAGGCTTGTGGGGTCTGTCCCAGTAAGAACTTATGGTGCCCCATCCACTCGTACAGGTTCCTCTAGAACAGTGTCATAGAGGTGCTTTGTTTCACATGAATTGGTAGCCTGTTCCAAAGAAGTGGCAGTTACTGGGAGATAAATCTGCCCTTCCAGAGATGCCCTATTTAATTTGCAGGCCATATTTATGTTTCTGGAATGGGTAGCCCTAGTCCAGTTTGACTTATGGATATGCAGGAAGTTCATTTGTTTTGGGTCTTGGATTTCTCTGTAGCCCAGGCATAAGTCACCACTAGGGAGTCTTTATGATATGGAGTATAGTGACAGGAATTTTAGTTGGTCTGTGTAAGGCACATGCTGGAGTCCCTTGATCTTCTTTGTTAGAAACCTCTGAGGTCTCCCTAATTGTTGCACATGTTTAGTTCGGTACATGCCAAATGGAGTGTTATACTCAATTATGGGTTGGATAAGTGCTGAGTATAGGGGGTTTATAACTTATTTTACTCTAGAAGTGATGTCTTTACTAATCAAGTGTGCTAAGTAGAAAGCTTTCCTTAATACAGTAGACACATGGTGGTGAAAGTAAAGGTTGCAGTCAACTTATGATCCCAGGTTCCTCACCACTTCATGGGTACTTAGGGTATTGTTGTTGACATGATAGTGTGATTTGACATTGTTTGTGCTGAAGGGAATGATGATGCATTTGTTTGCATTCATTTTGAGACCATGACTAATACACCAGTTGATGGTCTGCATGAGACCTTCCTGGAGTATACTGACATCATTTGAGGATTCAATGATTGCACCTAGTTTGCAGTCATCTGCAAACTTGGTCAGCCACAACCCCTTAGTTTTATCCTGAACTTCTGAGAAGTATATACCAAACAGTAGGGGGCTCAGCACTGACCCTGTGGCACCCCACTGGTAGCAGGTCTGCTGGTTGATGTGGAGTCTCTCACTTTGATAGTGTGTGTCTGGTTGGTGAGCCAATTGGGAACCCATCTTACAATGAAGGGGTTTACATTCAGTTTGCTAAGTTTATCGGTAATGCTTGAATGTGAGATTGTGTCAAAAGCCTTTGCCAGGATGAGGTATGCTTGTGCACAGATTTGCCCTCATCAATGGCCTTAGTCACATTGTCAAAGAAATCCACAAGATTTAACAGGCAGGATCTGCCCTTCATGAAGACAAATTGAGTAGAATCCAGGGTTTGGAGGACACATATGTCTTTATTTATGAGTTTCATAATGATACATTCCATGGCCTTACAGATGAGGCTGGTCAGGTTTATGGGTCCATAATTCACTGGGTCTGTTGCTAGGCCACCTTTTTGGAGGGGAATAACTGTTGCTGTTCTCTATTCCACAAGAGCAAAGCCTGTGGTTTGGGTATGATTGAAAATGGTACTTAGTGGTAATGCTAGTTCATGATTTAGCTTGCTTAAAAGACAATCTGGTCCTATAGATGCTGTGTTTTTTGACTCGGACAAGGCTTTGAGGACCCGCTCTTCAAATATGCAGGGTGGGGTGGGGGAGTTGAGGGAACGTTTGTTATAAGTTAGGAAGGGACAAGGGAGTGAAATTTTCACCAAACCTACCCGCTAGCAGGTTTGCTGTTCCTGTGGGTGTCAGTGTGTGTGTAATACCATTGGCCCTAGTTCTGCACATGCTTGAGGTCTACTCTTTAGGTTACGTGCATAGCTGTAAAAGGCCTTATGGTTATCTTTGGCTGTACTTGTTAAGTTTCTTTCAAAGGAGCCTTTGGAGGTTTTGACAAGTTGCCTTATTTGCTTGTTGAGGCTGAGGTAGGTGCTTTTCCATTGTTGGGGTCTTGCCTTTGTTTTTTTGGACAGCAACTTTTTGCAGTTATTGTAAAGTTTGTTGATGCTGGATGTCCACCATGGCAGCTTCTTTTTACTTGGGGATCTAGCTTTGATTCTTTCTGGTAAGGCCAAGTTTATATACTTATGCAAGTGATTGTACATGGGTTTAGCATAGTTACCACTTCTAGCTTGGAGCGGGGCTTGGAATGCATTTATACCTTCACCTAGGAGGGTATAGTTCACCTTGGTGAAGTTTTTTAGTCTGATTTCACCCTTTCTGAGTTCTGGTATTAGTTCCAGTTCAAAGGTGACTGATTTATGGTCAGTTTTAATTAATGAAGGTCTGACAGTTGCGGCAGTGTATGTGTTTGACATGTTGGTGAAGACCAGATCCAGACTTATTGTTCCCCTTGTCAGGGTATGGAAAATTTGTTCCAGGGCATTTGAATTAACAAAGTTAAAGGAACATTTGTGCTAACGAGTTAGTACTAACGCAGGTTTCCCAGCTGAAGGTGGGATAATTGAAATCCCCATAACCAGTGGGTTTGGTAAAATTTGGATTGTCTCCACTTTTGTCAAGTAGGTTTCATGGGAGTTGTGACTCATGGAGAGGGATCTATAAATGGCTATGACTTGAATGGGGGTCTTACCCACCATAACATGGACCTGGTTTAACTCCATGGAGTTGTCCAGTCTAACTAGACAGGAGGTTAGTTATGTCTAATATAGATTGAAGCACTGTCTCCCTTGGTTTTCACACATTCATTTTGTGTTCTAAAGGTGTGAAAGGCATTGCAGCTTTGCAAGGCCAGGGTACTCTTTGAGGACTTCAACCATGTTTCTGTGACTTGCACAGACATCTTCTAGTGACAGAAGTGTTGTGCTTCCAGAGAGTGCAGTGTTTGGTTTAAGCTCCTAGCATTTAACAGCATTACCGTTATTTTGTTCTGATTGGTTAATTTCACATTGGTAATGTTGGTTTTGAGACCTTGCCTAGCCAGCAGCCAAAAGCTTAGAGGTGCCAGGTGCAAACTGTCTCTGGCAAAGCAGCATGGTATGTCTGTATGTGTATTCCTGTCACAAACTGTCCACATCTTCTCGCCCCTTCTGTGTCATCAAATAAACCTCCATCATTCAAAAATATTTCCATAAGCCATGTTTCTACCATCAATAACATGATTTTTCCACCACTTGTTTCATAATACACCTGTATCAGATACATAAAGAGTGAAGAACTGCAACTGTAATTACAAATGTGTAAATCATGACACAAGGAACATGACCATAACATATATCTGCTCTGTGTCCATGAGATTCAGACATGACTGTATCTGTATACTGCTTTTTTGTGTGAAGGTCAACATGGAGGACCATACGTTACTGCTCATTCTCATTCTAAGTTCAACACCTCAAGATGTGATTATGTGCATACTAATACTTTGCCATGAGTAGTGCGCTTCAAGGAGACCGTTAAAAACAATAATTCTAACTAAGAATTCATTGAATAGGTTGTATAACTTCTACATGTGTTACTGGATGTATAAAAACAAGGTATCTGGATTTCACAGTGACATTGACTCAATTAATTCAAGCTGGTAATGTATCCCTGAAGTTCAATGGTTACACTTGCAGCTTTGTTACAATGGTGTGTAACCTTTTCACACATAATCCATCACTGTTATTCAGACATGTACTTACTTAAGTGTCTGTTTGTACAAGTATGAGTAGAGGCAACTGACAGCGTTGCAATAAACAGTCACTATTTACATGCAATCATCCCAGGGATGGACTGTTGTGAACGCTTGACAATCCACTGTTTTAAAATTTGGGTTGTCATTAACACCCCATACTGTGAAACAGGTACATGCTTTCTCACAGTAACAAACTGTACATGAATGACAGTATATAGATGTTAGCAGAGAAGTATGTAATTAATTGGGGCAAGCACAGTGCTGTTACATTGGTCTGTCCAGATACATGCATTTGTCACAAAATGTGGGATACACAGTAGCTGATGTTCGAAACAGTGAAGTCTTAATACCTAGAAATGTGCATTTTCACATTGTTAAAGTCAGACTTCTACTGTAGTTCTTGCAATTCATACTATGCTCTCTAGAGTATGTAACTAATTAGTAGGTGGTTTAACTCTCACAGTACGGAGCGTGTGTGTGTGTGTGTGTGTGTGTGTGTGTGTGTGTGTGTGTGTGTGTGTGTGTGTGTGTGTGTGTGTGTGTGTGTTGTTCTAGTGACAGGTAAGTGAAGCCTCAACACCAGATGTATTGTGTTCACTTCTTCCCAGGAGAAAAATGTAGCCTATCTGTATTTATCCCACTTTTTCCTCAAACATCTTCTCTACAAACACTGTTGATCTCATTCTGCCAAAAGTGCACTCTCCTTAAGACTCTGGCTTTTCCTGAGGCAATTGTGATTCAATCTGTGTACTCTAGATTGTGTAACTAGTTAGTTAGGTGGTCCTCATATAACAGTTGTGAACATGTGTGTGTATGCTTGTGATTCTAGTGACAGATAACTGAAATCTTAACAACAGATGTGCTGTTCCCCAAACTTCTCAACTACCCAGACTTTCACAGACTGTCCAGATTTTTGGTCTGTTCCTCATAATATTTGTGGTTTTCTGTCAAATCACTGGTATGATATGAGGACTGAAGTAATTAAATAATAACATACATTTGAGTTTTAAACTTCAAATCCTTCAGAAAATGTATGTTAAAACAAACCCTGTTACTCTAGCAACTTTCTAAGTTTATAAGAGCAATATCTAAAATGTGCCCATATTTTGAGCCTTTGTCCTTTTGTCAGGCTTTTTCCAGATTTTTTGCACTAAGAGGTTGAGAGGGATGCTGTGTCCACTTCCATTCAGAAGAAAAATTTAACTTTGGATACAGCTGTCACTGCACTTTTTCCCACCTTTACCACAGTCATATCTCTGCAACACATTGATGTAGTCATCCTGTCAAAAGTGCACTCTCTCTCCTTATGAGTCAAACTTCTTGTGTGGTGCTTGTGTACTCTAGATTGTGTAAATATCTAGGTAGGTGGTGCAAATCTAACCATAGTGGACGTGTGCATGTCTGTGCATGTGCGTGTGCGTGTGCGTGTGCGTGTGTGTGTGTGTGTGTGTGTGTGTGTGTGTGTGTGTGTGTGTGTGTGCTGGGGATATCTGTATGGTTCTATTGACAGGTAAGTAGAGCCTCAACAACAGATGTGATGCATCCACTTCCACTCAAGCAACAACTTTAATTTGGACACACCTCCATATGCACTTTATCCAGTGTTTAACATAAACATATTCTTTGCAACACACTAATGAGATAATCCTGGAAAATGTACAATTTCTCACTATAAAAGTCAGATTTCTCCTGTGGTGCTTGTAGCTAATACTGTAATCTATAGATTGTGTAACTAGATAGGAAAGATGTTCAGATCTCATTGTGGTGAACTTGTGTGTGTGACTTCAATGCCAGGTATGCATTGGTTCCTGAGCAGGTATGTTGTGTCAACTCCATGTAGAAGAATTTGACCTGGGAGAGGACTCCTCCATCCCCTTATCCCACTAAAAGTATCTTCCCTGCAACACACTGATGATCCTTTCATAAGTGCACTCTCTCACTATAAAAGTCATATTTCTCCCATGGCACTTACAGCTAATACTGTATTCTATAGATTGCTTAAATAGATAAGTAAGGGGTACAAATCCAACACTGATTAAATAGTGTGACTGTGTGTACTGTCATGTACAACTGGATCCATGACAATTCACCTTATGTAATGTTCCACTTAGGAGATGTATTTTCACCGGCAGAGGAATATCCTATAAACTTCTATTACTCTAAGGCAATACTTAGTTTGGAAACATAATTGTTACATCATGCTATCAAAATGAGCTACATCAGAGTTACAGTGTGACTTATCCTGTGGTGCTGGCTGTTGATACTGTGCTGTCTAAATAGGGAGGAGATTTGAATCCAGCAATGACTGACTGCTGTGAGTGTGTGTTTGTTTATCATGCTTTGTAGAGAAGGCATCTAGTGGATACAGTAAGTGCAGCTGTGCATAATTCCTGTGCTTCTTCTTACCTTTTACAAGAGCATCACTGTATTAAACAATGGTGATGCCATCCATTGAAGTGTGCACTGTCACATTTGCAAACCAACATCTCTTGTGGTGCTTGTGTTTCAGACAGTGTTCTGTACCACATGATCTTAGGCAGACAGTTCAATTCCAGTCATTGCTCCTTAGACTCACTTGTGTCAGTATGATTGTGAATGTACATGTAGGTAGCAATGTTGTCACCCAGACATCTCCTCTGTACATGGATAGCTAGGGATTCCTCTTACAAGAATATCTGCTAATGTTTAACACAGAAATGCTCTATTTGATAATGATGATACCACTAGATGAAATTTGGCTTTTCTAAGAGACCTACAAAGGCTTTCCCTTTGGCATAAAGAAATGAGACAGTGTTCTGTATTCTGTTGCCTTGGTAATGCATGTGTTTGAATCCATGATTATCCACACATTGTGCATGATTGTCATTCTGGCGTCATAGTGATGACTGAATTACACATCATGTTTGTTTGGGTATAACTTGCAGCAAGTGATGTGTGAGAAATAGATATATAGCAACAGTCTTTTAAAGAACTTACAGATACACAGATATTCCTTGCAGTATAAATATGATGTCACAGCTCAAAATAACCAAATATCTCATCATTTTAGCAGTACTTGCACTGTGGTACATTCATTCTTTACAATATCATGTAGCTTCTGTTGTCAAATAGTCGGCTGTTCAAAATCCACATTAACTATAACCATTGTGTTTCCACATGCTTTTATATATAAATGACACCCACAATTTTTGTAATATGTACCGTTATACTGGGAGAAGTCTCTCCCTTCACTATTATCTCATACAAATTGTTTGCAACACAACCGTATGATGT
Organism: Protopterus annectens; assembly: GCF_019279795.1. Lineage (NCBI taxonomy): Eukaryota > Metazoa > Chordata > Ceratodontiformes > Protopteridae > Protopterus > Protopterus annectens. Next base: position 158,389,389 of record NC_056729.1, on the reverse strand, counting down.
AATAACTTCACATAGGTGGAGTATCACAGCAGTATTAAGACTTGTGTGGCACATGTGATTCATACACAACATTAAGTCAGTGGACAGTTATAGTTTGCTGTTCAGTTCCAGCAAGTGGCCACATTATCCAAATGTACTGATGTTACATAAACAACACTACATGAAGTCGCTATTTTCAGTTTTTTACTTTGGAGAAAGACAAATTAACTAATTTTGTAATTCCTTACCTATGAAACAGTTGTTCTTCAAATATCATCATGTGTGTTCTTCTATGGCTCATGTACTCAGCAATAACTTGTATAGCATATAAACACCAATGGAGTGTCATTTAATTCCAGGACAACGTCATTGTACAAAACCACAGGCAGAGCTTTCTTGGCCAAGAAACACTGATATTGCAATTCTCAAAGTTGTGTGAACATTAACTTAGTTACCTCTTTGTCATCATTCTGACAAAATCACATTGTTCACATTATCCTCAGATGTCCTTTATTACTTCACACATTAATTTCATTTATTGGTGACAAGATCCATTGTTATGTTGCGTGGCAGATTTTATTTATTTATTTATTTATTTAACATTCATTTACCAGAAAAGTCCAACTTGCAACAAAGCCAATTTTCAGCAGAGACCCAGGGAAAACACTCTAGATGCATGTCTTTGTAACATGGGAGGAAACTGGAACACCCAGAGGAAACCCACATGAACACAGGGAGGAAATGCAGACTACACATAGAAGCACCCCAGCCAAGAATCGAACTGGAGAACCTCTTGCTGTGAGGCAACAATGGAACCACTGCATCACTGTGTTGTCCAACTGCTGCACCACTTTGCAGTCAATACACAGCTCTGTAGTGTGTAGTATGATAGGCAGGGGGTTGAATCTGGTAACATCTGGCACATAAGTGTGTCAGTCAGGAGTGGCTTAGGCTGAGAAAGTATTTATGGAACAGTCGGGGGGCAACATTTCTAAGGCACAACCATCCAAGCTAGAGAAGCGCTGTAAGCCCTTCAAGTAGGCACACAGTATGCCTATTTCTGGCACCACAGGTTGATATGCATCTTTCTAGCATATGTTCAAGTCTGACAAGATGTAAAGGTTGAGTATGTCACTGATTTTTCACAGGCATCACTTAATTTCCAAATGAGAATGCAGTATATTGCATGCATTCCTCCAAACATTTAAATATTACTGTAATCACTTTCTTTACACTGTACAGCTTTATAAGACATTAGGACATGCAAACATTTCTTACTGTATGGCATGATGCAAGATCATCATCATAAAGTGTGTTTGGGCGTGTGTTAGGACACTTTGACTTGGGTTTCATTCAGCTGCAGGTATTTTGAAAACATGAAGAGTAGTCCAAATATGTTAGTGTCTATTTTCAGACTTTTTAATACATGCATGGCACTGCAGATAGTAAGAGAACACTTATGTTGGAAGAATATTTGTTGCTGTTGTTCAGCATGAAGTTAGTTTTCAAAGTGTCAGGTAGATTAAAATGAAGAGTGACAGCAGCTTATTTAAAAACAGTAAGCTTACAAGTTTAATAACTGAAGAAACAACTCGCAGATTGTTTTGAAAGAGTATACAATATTAAATGGAAAATTTACTTCTGTCTTCCCTACTTTACACACTTCTTAAAAGGGAAATATTCTTCTAATTTCCATTCAGGCTGTATTAAATGATTCTAGTATTGCAGATGCCCTATGCTGACCGCCTTAAAAAACTCCAGCTATACTCTGTCGCATATCGTCTACTCAGAGACAATCTCTGCTTAACATACAAGGCCATGTCAAACCCAGAGCTGTTGGACATGCTACACTTAAAGAAATCCCAATCCCTCAGAGCTACACGCTCCAGGGATCTAAACCTTGTCATCACAATAAACAAAACATGCTGGAGGGATAGGTTCCTGACCCAGAGACTCCCCAGACTCTGGAATAGATTGCCCATACATGTCAAGCAGAGTGCCTCTTTGGACCTCTTCAAGAGGAACCTTGACGATTGGATGGGAGAAAGAAAATTCACCCCAGGGATCACGTCAGTCGCCCTGCTAGACAGGGGTCCAGGAAAGTAAATAATGTGGGAAGAAATAGCCAGGGAATTGTTATGGCTAGGCTTGTATAGGCCCTAGTGCTGATAGCCTAGTACCAACCTATGAACCTATGAACCTATGATTACAAATCAACACTCTTTTTTCATTATCTGCCAAAAGAACATGTTTGTAGTGATCACAGATTTTCCATTCTAGCCCCAAACTCTTGGAAGCCCTACCAATTGTTACAAAATGCAATGACTGATATGCTTACCCACCCAAATATTAAAGCACATGTTTGTAAAGCTGTCTGTTGAAAATGCTTTCAAGATTTTTTTCTCCCTAAAATATAATCGCACCATTTTCACCTTCCTCCAAACTAAACTATGCATAATATCTTATGCAAGTCCCCACCTCCCTCTTTGTAACTTTAAACTTCTTGTAAACTTTTGACCAATGCTATATGAGTCTGTCCCATTGATTTATATTTTAATTGATCTCAATTGTCCTCAAAGTTTGTTTTTCATGGCTCCATAGGTAAGTACTAGGCTATCAATCTGTAGACTGTTACAAGCCTAGCCAGCAACTAGAGGTTAGAATTAAACCCTGTACCTTGTATATGAGAAATTAAGACCTTAACCATTATGCCAAACCCTCCCAAATAAACATACAGACTTCCTGTATTAGCTGAGGATCAAACCCAAACTATTTGCAAGGCAGCTATGCTCACCAATATACCACCAATGCTGAAAGTAAAAACTCTCAGATTGTTTCCAAAGACTATGTAATATTAAATGGCAGATCTACATACTTTCCCGACTATTTTACACATTTCTTTAAAGGGAAATAATCACATGATTTGCATTTAGGCTATATATTAAACAATTCCAATATTATTTGTCATTGTAAATAACTGTACATATAATTCTTTCATCTTGTATTGCTTTCTCTCAAATTTCTTGTATTGTCAAGTTCCCGTTTTGCCTATATTATTTTATACTAAGCTCATTTCATAACCTTTTACATGTATATGCTCAAAGGAGTGAAGGACTTGCAAATGTTTTTTCAAGCTAATGTTTTACACATGTCCAGCAAAACTTGAAATTAAGATTGTAATAATTTAATTTTTTGTCTTCCATAAGTTCATAGGTGAATACTAGGCTAACAGCCATGAAGCACCATTTAAGCCTAGTCAATAATCCAAAGTCAGAATCAAATTCTATCTCTTTTGTGTATGAGGCAAAGACTTTAACCATAATGCAAAACCCGCCCCTTTAGTAAACCTACCCCTCTAAATTTAGCTATTTAATAATACTTCTTGTTTTGTCATGTTCTTACTGGCATCACTGAGATTGTTTTGTTTTACTACCTATTTGTTCTTGATTTATACATCCTAAGCTGTAGCTTTCTATTAGTACCTTTCTTAAACACTCATATTTGTGTTGTGTAAAAAAATCCTGTGTTATACAAGTTTGTGTTTCCTGATTATGTCCTCTTGGGTTGACTATGAAACTGGTCCGTATGGATCACGGCCCTACCCAATTAACAAATGTAGAAATAATCCGCTTAGGCCACCGCTTTCCACTCGCTTTTATTGAAATAAAGTTTATTTCAATAAAAGCGAGTGGAAAGCGGTGGCCTAAGCGGATTATTTCTCAGTTTAAAGTTTGTGTTTTCAATTAACAAATGTAGTTAATTGATACCATTTATTTGTGCTCTCGCTTACGTATGTATTTGCATTCCTTTGTTAACCAAATAAACCCTTCACATACCAGTGCCTCTTTTTAGTGGTGAGCCAGAACCAGTGGCATATTAAGTGACAAAATCTGCAAGTAAGGACTGACAAAGTTAAATACAAATGTATAGGATAAAGTGCATCAGCTACTTATAGCCTTAGCCATTTTCATTAAGCTCCTAAGCAGTTCCAGGGAGCATATCTCTCAACCTCTTTGCACAAGAAATCTGGACAAAGCAAAAAATAATGGTGAAGCAGATGCCCAAAAAATAGGGCCATTTTTTAAAATATTGCTTTTTTACATTTAGAAGGTTGTTAGAATGAAAGCTTTTGTGTTAGTATGCATTTTCAAAAGGATATGAAGTCTGAAAAAACTCAAATGTCTGTCATTAATTAGTGACTTCAATCCTCAATGATTTGCCAGAAAACCACAAATTTTATGAGGAACAGACCCAAAATATGAGGCAAAAATCATCATATTCAGTGAAAATCTAGACAGTTGAGAGGTATGCCAGGGATTCAACAAAACATCACAAAAACTAAGAGAAAATAATCTGCAAATGTTGAAAGTTAATGATCTGTAGCTTGCAACCACCCCCTCCCCCCTTAAGGTTTGCTGTAGCTCTTAACATCAACACTAATGGTTCCACTGACAGCTCAAGCAACAAAAATAATAGTGGGAACTCTTTTGGTGACGATAACTTTATTAATTACTTCCCCTAGTGAATGGTTAGCTCAGTGTACTTAATTTAATATTTAGTTGCATAGTGTTTGTGTTATTTTCTCATACAATGTGACTTAAATTACTTATTGTTTTAATTTAACATTTGAGGTAACTGATTTTGATTATTCTTTTCTTTTAAAATCCTTTGTTTACAGCTAAAAATAGATTCCTTAAATGAGTATGCCATTAATGATTTGATAAAGCACAAGTTTCTTGCACTTTTTAATTTCTCCAAGTCTTTGGATTTTCTAATATGATGATGAGAATGGACCTCATTCCTAAGTCAAAGTACGATTAAAGTTCATGAAATTAGTATTGTTTCAATCTTTGATATTAACCAGAAGTACTCTTTGCAACACCTGCAATGTACCCATTAATGACTCCTTCTGCAATTCGTATGGAGTTACATCTATTGGTAACATATCCAAGTATGATTGTAGATGCTTTTTTATAAGACCCGTTGCTCCTACTACTACTACTGGAACTGTCTGGATATTTTTCTTCCATATTGCTCTCATTTCTACCTGTAAAATCCTGTTTTTTTATGACTTTGTGTCTCTCTGTACATAAGACACTGTAATCAATGGGTTTAGCAATTTCAATGATCAATTTTACTTTTGTCTTCTTTTCATGGACTACTATATCTGGTTTTCCCGCATCTGTTTTTTGAACTGTTTTCTATAATGCTTTGTGACTCATGTTTCTAAGGTTTTTCGGCTACTTCAGTACTACAATGTTTGCATAATCCCCAATGCAACAGCCTTGCCACATTATGCCTTTCAGTATACAGTTCTTCTGCCATTAATATATCACAACCAGCAACAAAACGTGCAACTATTTCTGATGCTGTTTTACAAAATCTAAATTTGTCTGTTTCTCCCACATGTTCAATGGATTTTATAAACCAACATGTATGTAGTCCACTATCTTGGGTGACCAATATTAACCTGCCATCTTTTGGTTTAAATTCACCTTTCCTTAACCATTCCTTCATTTGATCCTGATCAACGTGAGGTTGTTCCAAGAGTTTTCTGTACTTGCAGTTTTTCACATTTCTTGCCTTCTTGTCTGATCCTTCACCTTATATTCTTTCTTTTGTTTTTTTTGGCATATTTAGTTGCTGCCTGATTTTTATCTACTTCTAGTTTGATTTCCATTCCTGCCTGACACTGATCTGCTTCTGCTAAACTAAGCAGGGAAATCATCTTAGACTTATTCTCATGTTTTAAAACGTTCACTATGGTTGGATTTTCTGAGTTCAACAGATATGTATGCAGTCCTATGACTGCATATCTGTACAAGTAATCAGTTTTGAGGATGCCCATACCTCCTTCAGAATGGGGAATATATAGTCTTGGAATACACTGACTTTGATAAGCCATTTGATAAGCATGAAGCATCCTTTTTGTTTATAAAATCCAACTTATCCAATATCTTTTGGGGCCAGTCAATCACTACAAAACTGTAAATTAGGACAAGAGGAGAAAATTAGTTTATAGGTTGAACTTTGTTCCTAGATGTTAGCTCTGTTTTCACTATTAATTTTAGTATTCTAAAATATTCCTTACTAAGTAAGTTCTGTGTTTCTTATGCTTAGTCAAACACTCTGCTTGTGCTGTGCTGATGAGATCATAACAAAGCCGAAATATGCATATCCACAGCTAGTGGGGTTTAGCTTTATTGGCCTGAAATTGTCCATTGAAACGACTTAAAAGTAATAAGTCATGGACATTCAGAATCACCATATAGCTGAAACACCTGACGTTCACAAGGGTCATTGCCTATATCCCATGTGCCTTTGATGCAAGAGATTTGAGAGGTTAGTCAGTGGAAGTTCTAGCTTGGCTGGAGTTTTCATTTAGTTTTTATTGGTTTGTCTGTGTGACCTTCTCATTCTTTGTTTTAGTTTACTAAGTTTTATTCACATTTGTTCATGTTTTATTGTTGATCCTTAATCAGTCCCCAAATATTTATATACCCTCTCTTGCTCAAGTTCTTTTATATCACATTCCTGTCCCAGTCTGTTGTTTTCCTGGTCCTGCAACATTCCTACTTTAAAGATTGCTTTTGCACATTTATCAAGATCAAATGACATTCTTATATGATCTGAAAAAGTGTTAACCAGTTGCAGTTGTGCTTTCAGTTCGTCATCTGATGGACTATAGAGCTTTAAATCTTCCACAAAAAGAAGATGAGAAGTCTACACGTTGTTGTTTTCTGGGAGCCAAATTGTAGCCATGATGCAGTAGGTTAAGTAGACAATTTAATAAATGAGCTAATGGCAAGACAAAACAGCAGCAATGACAAAGAGTCACCCTGGAATATCCCCCTTTGAATTTTTATCCCTGGAATAATAATTTGTCCTTTATCATGGCTTAACTGCAAAGTGGTCTGCCACTGCTTCATGGTTGCTGTAATGCAGTCTATCAGTGTAAGGTGTATCTTATACATTTTTAAGCACTCTTTTACCCATGAATGTGGGATGCTGTCAAATGCTTTTTTGTAATCTATCCAGGCCATACGTAGATTCTTCTTCTTTTACAGTTCTCCGTTATGACTTTATTTAGCAACAAATGATCCCTTGTTCCATGACTTTTTTTTTACCCTTTTGTTCTATTCCCACCATTGAGTTTTCTTCTAAATGACTATAGACTCTGTCAGCATCAATTCCAATGCATAGTTTATATTTATTTTGTTTATTTAGTTAGTTAGTTAGCATTTGTTTACTGGGAAAGTCTGACTGGGACAAAGACCATTTTCAGTGGATGCCCAGGGAGAAACACTCCAAATGCATATCTTTGGAATGTGGGAGGAAACCAGAGCAAACAGAGGAAACCCACATGAATGCAGGAAGGACATGCAGCTGAGAATCGAACTGGAGAATATCCTGCTGTGAGGCGACAATGTTAACTGCTGTACCACTGTGCCGTCATCAGAAAGCAAATTATCACTCTATAGTTTTTTAGAATAGCTTGCAGATTCACTCAAGTAGAAATATTGTTTTTCCTGTTGTTAACTAGGCTGGCAGCTGTTCAGGGTGTGTATATAAATATTTACTCTTGGCTAAATCTTCATGTAAAGATCTTAATACTTTCAGCCAGAAGTTAGGTACTACATCTGGGGCTGCAGTTTTTCCAGTTAGGACCTTTTCTTAACTGTGTTTCAATTTCTCTGTTTGTTACTTCATCCCATTTCATATCCTTTACATTTTAACTTCTTATTCTTTCTTTTACTTTCACTATCCATTCAACATCTTTGTTATATTCCACAGGATCTTCGTGTATATTTCTCTTTTCTTTTTTTTTTGTGGTGTTTCAATTCCTTTTGCCTTGTTTCTTGCACAGTTTAGTAAATGTTATATATATGTATGTATATATATATATATATATATATATATATATATATATATATATATATATATATATATAGGTAACAACTGATAACACTGGTGATCTGTGTTCCTCATCTCAAAAGTTGGATGATTCTTTTACCATTATTAGTAGCAAATCTACACTTACTGATGATGACTTCACTTATAACACTTAGAACAGCCTGGAAAACTGTTGTTACATATACTAATGACTGCAGCGATGAGATAAATAATTTTATGCAAAGTGCAAATAAAACACATTTAAGAAAGGAAGTGCCCACTATCAATAAAGATCACTCAAACCCTATTAATCATGATATAACCGACTACAACTTTGAAATTTGGGATGCAAGTATTTAGTAATCTGAGGATTCAAAACATGTAGAAAAAAAGAGATAGAAAGGAAGAAGTTCACAACAAATAATTAGGAAAAAATGAAATTGATTAATGTTTATAAAGTAAATAAAATATTTACTAAAAAGGGACACTGATTTGTTATGTAACATGCAGATTACAGGGAATGATAACATTATTCAGTCAGAAAACTTTCAGTCTACAGAAAATGACATTCATTTTTCCAGTACAGAAGGTAGAAAAAAAGAAGCAAGGGACACACTAAAAGGAAGAAATCAAAACTGAACTTGGAAAGATTAAAGAGCATTGGTGCAAGAAAAAAGCGAAGACAGACATATATTGGCAGCATGGATCAAGCTGTGGAAGTGCAAAGACAGCTGGATTGAGTATTGAATGCTAGCAAATGAAATTAGCAATGAAAACAGTAGGGTAACAAGACTAATAGTGATGAAGATTGTTCCATTGTAGCAGTTTATAGACCAGATATTACTGAATTAGAAGAGAGAGATTCTCAGATCTACTCAAAAATTATATAGTATCAAATGGAGATTTAGTCATTAGGAAATGATACTTACATTTATTTAGTTAGATAGTTATATATTTATTTATTGCTTTTGTTTAATGGGAAAGTCTGACAGGGCAAGCCTGGGGAGAAAGGCTGCTATGTACAAACAACATTGACAGACAGAGTAACACTAACAATTAAAAGGCAATAATATACACTAGTCTACTCAACGTTTGTCAAAAGGAAGAACTACATTTGCAAAGAGGATAATCAACACACCTATAGTCACCTCCTCGTTAGTCAGGTCTGAGCATAGGCTAATCACCCTTAACATCCACATCCCACCCCCACCCCCCAGTAAGGAAACCTTCATAAAGAACTTCTCCAAAGCCAACTTCATGCTACTCAAGTCATAAGTGACAAACTTCATGACACCCATGCAGACGGGAACTGAAAGTTCAACTGCTGAATCCTACACTAAGGCACTGTACGAGCACATCCACTCATGCATGAATCGTGCCATCCCAAATAGAACCAAGATGCTCTCATCCAAAAAAAGGAAGCCAATCTGGTGGTCCCCTGCCATAAACAAAGTTTACAACAAAAGGAAGAAACTGTTGCAGAAAAGAGGAAAATCTCAGGATGCAAAAAACTCCCGTACCAGCCTCAGTAAGAAGCTGAGATCCTTCATAAAATCCTCCAAAGCTAGTTACGAAAATAAAATCATCAAAGATTCCAAAGACAACCACAAGATATTCTATAGCTATGTCAAGAATCTAAATGGCAATGCTCAGATCTGCTCTGAGCTAAAACAGAATGGCATTAAATATACTGATCCCAAGCATATTGCCAATATCCTGGCAGATCGATTCAGTGCCAACTTCACCCCCCCCCCCTCACCCCCAAAATGGCCCATCTCAATACCGGAAGATTGCCAAATTCTGGTAATAACGGCCACACAGGTAAAAAAAAGTACTCTCCAAAACTAAGAATACAGCATCCATGGGACCAGATGACATCCCGGGCTGTGTGCTACATGAACTACAATATGAACTGGCACCTCACTTAAGTGTCATGTTTAATCATAGACTCACCTCAGGTTTCATGCCCACTGGGTGGTGCAGAGCTACAGTTATCCCACTCCACAAAGGGGGATCCACCTTGGATCCCAGAAACTACAATCCCATCAGTCTGACAAGCCTTATCTGCAAGGCCATGGAGCGTATTATCATGGAACTTATAAACAAAGACATTGGCAACCTTTAAATACTGGACCCCACCCAGTTTGGGTTCGTGAAGGGCCGATCTTGTCTCCTGAACGTGATTGACTTCTTTGAATCAGTCTCCAGAGCCAGGGACAAGGGTAAGGTGGTCCACAAAACCTATCTAGACCTTGTCAAGGCCTTTGACACCATCCTCCACTCTGGAATCATAGATAAACTTACTAAGCTGGGCATTAATCCCTACGTCACCCAATGGGTTGCTAACTGGCTTACTGAGAGAACCCACACTGTAAAAGTAGCCGACTCCAAATCCAGCTCCAGACAAGTGACAAGTAGAGTACCTCAGGGTTCAGTCCTGGGACTGCTCTTGTTTGGCATCTACTTCTCTGAAGTACAGGCCAACACTAAGGGACTCTGGCTAACAAAGTTTGCAGATGACTGCAAACTGGGAGCCATTAATGATTCCCCAAATGATGTGGATTCTCTACAAAAGGGCCTTACAGAAACAGATGCTTGGTGCCAGAGCCATGGGCTCAAGCTCAGTGCCAAGAAATGTATAGTTATCCCCTTTGGGAAAAAAACATGTATCCATGAATTACCATATAGGAGGCAGTACACTAAACACCAAAAGTGTGATAAGAGACTTAGGGACACAGGTGGACAGTGGTCTCACCTTCGATAACCACATTGCCACAACAGTCAGGAAATCCTTCTATGTGGCACACCTTATCACTAAGGGCTTTTCATCCAGAAAAAAGGAGGTCATTGTCCCACTGTACTCATCCCTCATTAGACCCATTATAGAATACAACGCCCCGTTTGGTATGTACCTCTCAAGACATCTGCAACAACTGGAAAGGCCACAGAAATACCTCACTAAAAGAATCACAGGCTTAAAGCAGATGCCCTACGCTGACCACCTTAAAAAACTCCAGCTATATTGTGTTGCATATCGTCTACTCAGAGGCGATCTCTGCTTAACATACAAGGCCATGTCAAACCCAGAGCTGTTGGACATGCTACACTTAAAGAAATCCCAATCCCTCAGAGCCACACGCTCCAGGGATCTAAACCTTGTCATCACAATAAACAAAACATGCTGGAGGGATAGGTTCCTGACCCAGGGACTCCCCAGACTCTGGAATAGATTGCCCATACATGTCAAACAGAGTGCCTCTTTGGCCCTCTTCAAAAAGAACCTTGACGATTGGATGGGAGAAAGGAAATTCACCCCGGGGATCATGTCAGTCGCCCTGCTAGACAGGGTCCAGAGAAGTAAATAGCGTGGGAAGAAATAGCCAGGGAATTGTTATGGCTAGGCTTGTATAGGCCTTAGTGCTGATAGCCTAGTACCAACCTATGAACCTATGAACCTATGAATACTGTTATGCTTGCCAGGAACAAAACAAAAGGTTGTGAGTAAGGCCTTAGAATGCCTTAACATAAGGTAGTATGGATTTGTTGTTATTCATGTTGGTACAAATGATCTCATCTTCAAAGACTCTCTGAGTGTTATTAGGGAACCTACAGGTCTCTTAGACAGTATAACGTGTACAGGAGTTAAAATATATTTTTTGCAAATTACACATAGAAAGGAGAGTCAGGTCATCATGAATGAAATGATTTTTGGGGTGAATATTTACATAAAAATGACCCATTTTCAAAAATGGGAAATGTGTCGGATATCCAAGTTTAATTTGTGGGCATACATATTTTTAGACTGGATGGTGAGCACTTGTCAAGCCCAGGAAAGAGAATTTTTGCAGCGGATATATTGTAATATTTGACCAACACAAGACAGGATTTTGCCAAGTCAGAAAGCTAACAATTCGCAGATAACAACATTGTGTGTATCTGCACTATCTAGTAATTCCAGAAGCATTAATAATACATTTTTTATCGGAAAAATTTGCTACATCTCCACAAGATTGATGATATTGTTATTGTATGAAAAACGTGGTTAAAGAATAATGACTCAAATCCATTTCTCTCAGGGTATACATGTTGTAACTGTAACAGACATTCTAACAAAAAATCAGGTAGAGGTGTTATGATAGGGATTAAAGATTGTTATAACACTTTTAATTATTACATGTTCAATGATGACAACAATGCCATAGATTGCGTAATTGTAATAATAAAGACAACTCTAGAGCAGATAATTGGAGTATATAGACCACCAAAGTCAAGTGCTGATGGACCAAAAAAATTCATACATTTCTTGCATGAAACACTAGAGGGAAAATAATAGCGGATAGAGACTTAGAATGCACCCGAAACAGACTGGAGTAATATTGATTCAGCAACATTAGAAAGGAAATTATTTGCAATATATGTTCCGGAACAACAATTGCTTCAGACTGAAAAAAAAAAACTAACAGTGAAAGAATATACTGGACATAGTTTGTGTTCATAAGGAAATGACTGTTACTTTTGTCATGTTTTGCTACACTGATGTGTAGAGATTGTGGTGTTATTTAGGTTAAATTACTACTTGAAAATATTGCCAAACTGAAATCTGAACCAATGCACAGAAGATTTAATGACAGACTATATGGACAAAAAACAGTCACTATGTAAAACTAATTGGAGTGATGCATTTAGTGGAAAAACAAAAACCAAAGTAACTGGAACCACGAAAAACATTTATTTCCAATACAACGCAAGTTAAAAACTTTCCCCCTAGAGCAGGGGTTCCCAAAGTGTGCACCGCGGTGCCCTGGGGAGCCGTGGCTTCCTCACTGGGGTGCTGCAAACTAATAAGCTTAGCTGCAAAATAAACCACAAACCGTTTGCAGTTTATTTTGTAGCTAAGCTTATTATTTTGTGGCGAGTGTGAGTGAATGCAGGAATGAATGAAGAAGTGGCTGTGTTTCTCTATGTGTGAGATTGGGAGAGTGAGAGCGATGTGTGAGTGAATGCAGGAATGAATGAAGAAGTGGCTGTGTGTGTGTGAGAGAGATCAGGAGAGTGACAGAAATGTGAGAGTGAATGCAGATATGAATGGGGAAGTGGCTGTGTGTGTGTGTGTGTGTGTGTGTGTGTGTGTGTGTGTGTGTGTGTGTGTGTGTGTGTGTGAATGCAGGAATGAAAGAAGAAGTGGTTGTGTGTATGTGAGATTGGGAGAGTGAGAGTGATGTGTGAGTGAATGCAGGTATAAATGAGGAAGTGGCTGTGTGTGTGTGAATGTATGCAGGTTTGAATGAGAAAGTGACTGTGTGTGTGTGTATGTGTGAGATCGGAAGAGTGAGAGGGATGTATGAATGAATGCGTAGGTGGGTGTGTGGCATGTGGATGTGAGATCGGGAGAGTGAGAGAGATGTATGAATGAATGCGTAAGTGGATGTGTGGCATGTGGATGTGAGATCGGGAGAGTGAGAACCATGTATGAATGAATGCATAAGTGGGTGTGTGGCATTTAGGTGTGACAGTGAGAGCGATGTGTGAATGAATGCAGGTATGAATGAGGAAGTGACTGTGTGTGTGTGTTTGATCGGGAGAGAGAGAGAGAGAGAGAGAGCGATATGTGAGTGAATGCAGGTATGAATGAGGAAGTGACTGTGTGCATGTTTGATCGGGGGAGAGAGAGAGAGAGAGCGATGTGTGAGTGAATGCAGGTAAGAATGAGGAAGTTACTGTGTGTGTGTGTGTGTGTGTGTGTGTGTGTGTGTGTGTGTGTGTGTGTGTGTGTGTGTGTGTGTGTGTGTGTGTGTGTGTGTGTGTGTGATTTACACCTCTCAACTGTACAGATTTTCGCAGAATGCCCAGATATTTGCTTCATATTTTTGGTGTGTTCCTCCTAAAATCAGTACTTTTCTGGCAAATATTTGAGGATTGAAGTCATTAAATAATGACAAACATTTGAGTTTAAGACTCCACATCCTTCAGAGAATTCATGCTAATGCAAAACTTGTTATTCTATCAACTTTCTAAGTTTGTAAGAGCAAAATTTAAAATCTGTCCCTATTTGTCCCCTCATCATTTAAGGCTTTGTCCAGATTTTTTAAGAGGTTGAGAGGTATGATGAGATTGGGAGAGTAAGAGTGATGTGTGAGTGAAGGCATGTATGAATGAGGAATTGACTATGATTGTGAGAGAGATCAGAAAAGAGTGAGAGCGATGCGTGTGAGTAAATGCGTGCATGAATGCAAAAGAGACTGTGTGTGTGTGTGTGTGTGTGTGTGTGTGTGTGTGTGTGTGTGTGTGTATCAGGGGGGGAGAGAGTGAAGAGTGAGAGTGATCCGTGGCAGCAACAGCAATGAGGTCTGTGTAAGTCTGGTCCATACCACTGGACACATACCTCTCACCCTCTTAGATCAAGAAATCTGGACAAAGCCGAAAATAGTGGGGGTACAAAAACACAAAATAGGGCACTTTTAAGTACTGCTCTCACAAACTTAAAAAATTGATAGAAATGCAGGTTTGCATTAGCATGAATTTTCTGAAGGGTATGAAGTATGAAACTCAACTGTCTGTCATTATTTTCTGACTTCAACCTCAATGATCTGCCAGTGATTTGCCAGAAAACAACAATTTATGAGAAAAAGACAAAAAATATGAGGCAAAAATCTGGACATTCTGCAAAAATCTATACAGTTGAGAGGTATGCTGGACAGAGCCAAATAATAGGGACACATTTTAAATATTGCTCTTATAAACTAAAAGGTAATAAGGTTGCCATTAGGTTTGCTTTCCTCTCAACCATAGTAGATCAGTGTTATGCTGTTAAGCAGAATGCACACTTTTTTTGTTGTCTTTTTATTGTACTTTTGAGGTTTTCTCCCCAGGTTTCCTAGTCCAGCCTGGCAACCTCATTAAACAAATGTCAAATAAATAAATAAATAAATGAAATATGCACTTTGTGCACGCCTTGGGGGGGCACCTTGGGAAAACCTGGATTCAGCAAGGGAGCCGAGAATCGAAAAATTTGGGAACCACTGCCCTAGAGGCTTCCTCAGGTATTAAACACTAAGAAAAAGATTAAAATAGCTTATATACTTAAAACCAGTCACATGACATATTAATTATGTAAATCAGATGCAATTATGCAGGCTGCTGCAGAGTCAGTACCAGGGCTTGCAGTACAAAGCAAAGGACTGGGACCAGCTTGCACGTGATCTCACCAGTGCCACTGGCATACCCCGGACTGCTGAGCAGGTAAGTCATCACCATAATGACCTGAAGCAGACGAGGGGTGCACTCTTGGACCAGTGGATTCAAGAAGCCCAAGCGCAGGATGTCCCACTTATCTGTAAGTATGCAGTCTTATATATCTCTAAGTATGGAAAAAGTTCAACTTGTAACTACAGGTGTGATTAATGTGTGATGTCTCCCCATACAGCTGCTGCGGAGAGGTCCCAGAATGTGCAGGCTCATGCCCAGCAAATGGCTTGGCTGCATCAGCAGTATGGTGAGTACAGAATACCCCCTACTATTAGCAGTAAGAAATCAAAATAATAGTAATGGTAGTACTGCCTGTATATATAATTGTGCTGTAAAGGTCAGGAATACATGCCTGTGTCAGGTTGCCAGTGTTACAATGGAGTATTCCCAGCTGCTGTGTAATACAGATATCAGTAGCAAACAAGGTACAATATGCAGGAGAGGAATATTAGAATATGTATGAGTGTGTCTGAGTGAACCTGCCAAGAAAGTGCCATGTCAGGGCTACTGTAACAGTTGGAAATGAAAAGCATTCCCCAGTGCAGATGATGCAGGAATAGTAATTGTGGAGTTCTGAGTCATACACAGATATGTATGTCAAAACTAATAAAAGTGATCCCAAACACTGGTGTATGTCATCTCACTTGTACCCGATAAATATAAATGTGTATGTCCTGCAGAATGCATTAACTGAGTTGAACTGATTTAGCACTGCTTGTCTGTGTACATTAGAATGGGCATGTCAAATTAAAAAAAGCAACAGTACATATTCCCATCAGAATGAGTTTTACTTGTTCGTCTGCCAGCATTGTCCTGTGTTAACCTTTCAATTTCAGCTGCATGTAGCTGTGAATGTACTGAGAAATGTATAAGGCTAACAGGGGCAGACCTAAAACCTACACTGTGTACTCAGGAATCTAAACTGCAGTATGTAGTTGTAAAACAATCAAATGTGTAATCCAACTAATGTGCACATGTTTCACAAACAGTGACACCAATGTCTGTTGTGTATGCATAATTCGCACTTAAAATGGGAAACTAATAATGCAGCACGTCATAGTAAAAGTACTGTGCACAAAAATATGTACTAGACAGAAATGTCACAAGCCCCACCCAACACCTCCCCAGTAGCTCAGTCTGATAAGGATTAGGCCTGTAGTTCAATCTTGCACACACAGCATGGTTCAAATCCAGGGACTGCCATTTACATCTCAGTTTGGTTCTATAGTTTTAAACTGCAATCTGAATAGAAAAAATAATGTACTGCAACACATACATTTGTCATACAGGGCACACAGGTAAAGAAATCTGAACAGAAATACTAGTATGATGTGTATAACTATGAAAGGTGTACACTTGCTGTGTTGATCAGCCCCAGTCCTATAAAAAGATGCAAGCTAGACATACATACTCTGCAGTGTGGCCCAGAAAAGCCCCTCAAGTGTCACACTGTCACAGATATTTTCCCAGTTGACAAGAAGCCTGCACACAGAGAATGTCACAGTAGATGTATATGAAAGACACAACACACACTCCAGGGCCTGCAACTAATGCGTGGATCTGAAATATGTGTAGAAACAGTAATGTAATGTTCACACAGTTCATCTGCACAGGCCCACAGGTAAAGAAACTGGTATAGAAACAGGTCTGATGTGTATAACTAAAATAAGGGTACAATTGCTCTGTTGATATCTACAGCTGTTGGTGTGCTTAGCAGCCCCATGGCCAAGTAGAGTGTAAGTGTGTTCAGAATGTAGAGTAGTGAATAGTAGTGTATTGACAAATATACTTGACAGCAGTTGTCAATTGAATCTGTTTCCTTCCTCCACCACTCAACTAATCCAACCATCACACTGAAACCAACATGGGTATGCTACTAAACAAAACTCTACTGTTTGGACCATTGTTCCACTTGGTTTAAAATTGTTTAACTGTGTGCATACTAATATTCCCTGTTGAATAATCATCTTATTGCCTGCCAGACATACCACTAACTGGCATGCTGTTGCAACCCTGAATGCCATTCCATATTTGCACGGGTTCTGTTTGCTATGGCACTGTTATAATTGCACTGTTTTGGGTAAATGGGAATATGCTTGCATGCTATTTTGACTAATGTTGTAATGTGTTGTGCATGACTAACCAATATTCATTGTTAATTTTCACACCATAGCACATATGGGAAAGCAGATCCGCATCTCGCACCACACCTGGCAGAGGCACTGGGGCCCAGCACATCTGGGACCCAAACCAGACCTCCCTCATGTCCTGTTCCTGCACCACCCTCTTGTGGAACCACTGCAGGGAATGGGGCTCACCTCCCCTGCACACGGGTGCAGTGAGGACGTTGTCCCCCAGGATGAGTTCTGTGGCATGGTGCACATTGTCCTTCAGACAGAGCTGGATGACCACCTGCACCAGGTGTAGGGCAGGCTGTCACAGTGAGAAGGGCAGGCAACCCCTCCAGCCCAGCCCCCAGCACAGCCACCTTCTGGGCTGTGAAGGAGTAGTGGTGACTGCCATCGGGTGGGGGCATCAGTGCCACTACTACCATCTGGGGGGCTCATGAGCCTCA